>NC_037680.1:60887574-61060551 GCF_003255815.1 Theropithecus gelada | reverse complement strand
TTTGAAACCAATGAGAACAAAGATACAACATACCAGAATCTCTGGGACACATTTAAAGCAGTGTGTAGAGGGAAATTTATAGCACTAAATGCCCACAAGAGAAAGCAGGAAAGATCTAAAATTGACACTCTAACATCACAATTAAAAGAACTAGAGAAGCAAGAGCAAACACATTCAAAAGCTAGCAGAAGGCAAGAAATAACTAAGATCAGAGCAGAACTGAAGGAGATAGAGATATAAAAAACCTCCAAAAAATCAATGAATCCAGGAGTTGGTTTTTTGAAAAGATCAACAAAATTGACAGACCTCTAGCAAGACTAATAAAGAAGAAAAGAGAGAAGAATCAAATTGATGCAATAAAAAATGATAAAGGGGATATCACCACCGACCCCACAGAAATACAAACTACCATCAGAGAATACTATAAACACCTCTACGCAAATAAAGTAGAAAATCTAGAAGAAATGGATAATTTCCTGGACACTTACACTCTTCCAAGACTAAACCAGGAAGAAGTTGAATCCCTGAATAGACCAATAGCAGGCTCTGAAATTGAGGCAACAATTAATAGCCTACCAACCAAAAAAAGTCCAGGACCAGATGGATTCACAGCTGAATTCTACCAGAGGTATAAGGAGGAGTTGGTACCATTCCTTCTGAAACTATTCCAATCAATAGAAAAAGAGGGAATCCTCCCTAACTCATTTTATGAGGCCAACATCATCCTGATACCAAAGCCTGGCAGAGACACAACAAAAAAAGAGAATTTTAGACCGATATCCCTGATGAACATCGATGCAAAAATCCTCAATAAAATACTGGCAAACCGAATCCAGCAGCACATCAAAAAGCTTATCCACCATGATCAAGTGGGCTTCATCCCTGGGATGCAAGGCTGGTTCAACATTCACAAATCAATAAACATAATCCAGCATATAAACAGAACCAAAGACAAGAACCACATGATTATCTCAATAGATGCAGAAAAGGCTTTTGACAAAATTCAACAGCTCTTCATGCTAAAAATGCTCAATAAATTCGGTATTGATGGAACGTACCTCAAAATAATAAGAGCTATTTATGACAAACCCACAGCCAATATCATACTGAATGGGCAAAAACTGGAAAAATTCCCTTTGAAAACTGGCACAAGACAGGGATGCCCTCTCTCACCACTCCTGTTCAACATAGTGTTGGAAGTTCTGGCTAGGGCAATCAGGCAAGAGAAAGAAATCAAGGGTATTCAGTTAGGAAAAGAAGAAGTCAAATTGTCCCTGTTTGCAGATGACATGATTGTATATTTAGAAAACCCCATTGTCTCAGCCCAAAATCTCCTTAAGCTGATAAGCAACTTCAGCAAAGTCTCAGGATACAAAATTAATGTGCAAAAATCACAAGCATTCTTATACACCAGTAACAGACAAACAGAGAGCCAAATCATGAATGAACTTCCATTCACAATTGCTTCAAAGAGAATCAAATACCTAGGAATCCAACTTACAAGGGATGTAAAGGACCTCTTCAAGGAGAACTACAAACCACTGCTCAGTGAAATAAAAGAGGACACAAACAAATGGAAGAACATACCATGCTCATGGATAGGAAGAATCAATATCGTGAAAATGGCCATACTGCCCAAGGTAATTTATAGATTCAATGCCATCCCCATCAAGCTACCAATGAGTTTCTTCACAGAATTGGAAAAAACTGCTTTAAAGTTCATATGGAACCAAAAAAGAGCCCGCATCTCCAAGACAATCCTAAGTCAAAAGAACAAAGCTGGAGGCATCACGCTACCTGACTTCAAACTATACTACAAGGCTACAGTAACCAAAACAGCATGGTACTGGTACCAAAACAGAGATATAGATCAATGGAACAGAACCGAGTCCTCAGAAATAATACCACACATCTACAGCCATCTGATCTTTGACAAACCTGAGAGAAACAAGAAATGGGGAAAGGATTCCCTATTTAATAAATGGTGCTGGGAAAATTGGCTAGCCATAAGTAGAAAGCTGAAACTGGATCCTTTCCTTACTCCTTATACGAAAATTAATTCAAGATGGATTAGAGACTTAAATGTTAGACCTAATACCATGAAAACCCTAGACGAAAACCTAGGTAGTACCATTCAGGACATAGGCATGGGCAAAGACTTCATGTCTAAAACACCAAAAGGAACGGCAGCAAAAGCCAAAATTGACAAATGGGATCTCATTAAACTAAAGAGCTTCTGCACAGCAAAAGAAACTACCATCAGAGTGAACAGGCAACCTACAGAATGGGAGAAAATTTTTGCAATCTACTCATCTGACAAAGGGCTAATATCCACAACCTACAAAGGACTCAAACAAATTTACAAGAAAAAAACAAACAACCCCATCAAAAAGTGGGCAAAGGATATGAACAGACATTTCTCAAAAGAAGACATTCATACAGCCAACAGACACATGAAAAAATGCTCATCATCACTGGCCATCAGAGAAATGCAAATCAAAACCACAATGAGATACCATCTCACACCAGTTAGAATGGCGATCATTAAAAAGTCAGGAAACAACAGGTGCTGGAGAGGATGTGGAGAAATAGGAACACTTTTACACTGTTGGTGGGATTGTAAACTAGTTCAACCATTATGGAAAACAGTATGGCGATTCCTCAAGGATCTAGAACTAGATGTACCATATGACCCAGCCATCCCATTACTGGGGATATACCCAAAGGATTATAAATCATGCTGCTATAAAGACACATGCACACGTATGTTTATTGCGGCACTATTCACAATAGCAAAGACTTGGAATCAACCCAAATGTCCATCAGTGACAGACTGGATTAAGAAAATGTGGCACATATACACCATGGAATACTATGCAGCCATAAAAAAGGATGAGTTTGTGTCCTTTGTAGGGACACGGATGCAGCTGGAAACCATCATTCTTAGCAAACTATCGCAAGAACAGAAAACCAAACACCGCATGTTCTCACTCATAGGTGGGAACTGAACAATGAGATCACTTGGACTCGGGAAGGGGAACATCACACACCGGGGTCTATTATGGGGAGGGGGGAGCCGGCAGGGATTGCATTGGGAGTTGTACCTGATGTAAATGACGAGTTGATGGGTGCTGACGAGTTGATGGGTGCTGATGAGTTGATGGGTGCTGACGAGTTGATGGGTGCAGCACAGCAACATGGCACAAGTATACATATATAACAAACCTGCACGTTATGCACATGTACCCTAGAACTTAAAGTATAATAATAATAAAAAATAAATTTAAAAAAAATTTATTTGAATTGTATATTAAAATAGATTTATTACACCTGAGTTATAAGTATACTGTAAGAATAACACAAATTTGAGAAATTAATAGTAACTATAATGAGTATATCTCTTTAATTTTTCAAGGTAAATTTATCGATATATTGTACATTCTTGGCAGCTAGACAGTATTTTTATTCCCATTTATGGGAAAAGAAATTCAAGGTTCAAAATGTTTACGTGACTTGACCAAGGCCATATGACAAATAAATGACAAACAAAAATAAGAACCTTTTACTATACTATATTTTGCATTCTAACTTGCTGTCCTTCATCACACAAAGAAAATAAATAAAAAGAAAAATAATAAATATTTATTAAATGCGTGAAGGAAAATAAAAAATGTAGGGCCTTACATAATATTTTCAATCAGGATCTCATCTTTTATGCCATGCCACTAGTAGATGTGCTTTTTAATGTGAGATTCTGTGTCTACAACTTTTCATATAGATTTTTACCATTCTAGATAGAGTATTTATTAGAGAAGCTGTAGATAAATAAAAGAGAACTATAGTTTTTTTATGTTTATGAAAATTTCATATCAATTAACGTCTATTCTCTTCAATATATATGACTCCATTATCCATTACCATATCAAGAAAATTTGGCAGTTGTCATTCTGAAAGATTTTGTTTTCAACATGCAAAGAATCTAGCTTTATTAGAATACAGGAGTAATAGTTGAGAATATGGTCTTAAGAATGTGCTCTTTAGACTTCTTCCATCCTTGGCACACAAGAGCTTCTATAATTGTTATCCTCAAAATGTGGGTATAAAACGTGGGTAGTAGGAGGAATGACTTGGGGATGCTGCCAGTCACTAATGAAATTTGGCTTGGCCAGCAACTGGTTGCCATACACCCACAAAAGATAATGTTGAAAGAGAGAATAAAGAAAACAAAATGGAAGGGGAAAGGAGTATACTATCTTACTTCTATAGTTCTTTTTCCTATTATATCTTGACTAATAAATTTTTAAAACAATTATAGGTTATGAAGATGTTGATACAAAGAGCCTTAAGTAAGCTCTGAACTTTAAACCATCCTTTCTGTTTTGGATAATAATATGTCCTCAGCTAGTATGTCTGATTCAATAAATAAGATAATATCCATGGAAAGGAAAGCAAAGAAAATGGAAGGGAAAGGATATGAATGGAGAGTAGAAATGGTGAGTAATGGCTGCTTGTGGACAGTTTGGGCACAAATATTAACAAAAGAAAACAGTGTTACTCTTAATAGGTCATAAAGTTAGGGAATTCATTAAACAATTTAATACCTTGAATACATCAGTAACACATATGAAATTATACAATTAAATTTACTCTCAGGAAAAAAATAGTGCCCTACAAACATTTCAATATACTTTGGGGCCTTTCTGCACTGCGAGAAAATCCTTAGCCATGTGAATGAGAAACATATCAAGAGTGCATGTTCATGTGCATGAATGTGTGCATGTGTGTGTGTGTGCTTGATGAGAAGACAAACATTAAAAGTTAAAGGAGATAATATATCAGATTATAAAATCAATAAGATCAGTGACATTCATTTCTTCTGTCAATATTCTAATAAAGCTGTTAGGACAAAAGACCTATTTTACATTAATACAAAAATACTTTATTTCTAATTCTAGATAGTCAACAAAGGTAGGAAACCTATTGTAAATAGCTTATCTTTGTGTTGAAGAAAACATTCTCACTTACTGCATATGTTGCAATTAAATTCTAGAAAATCTTACTCAAAGTACTATAAAAAGATTGGACATATGTTGGAAACTTTCCTGGCAAAGTTACAGAACTTTAATATTTAAGAAACAATTGAATGTGCTCTTTTATACATAATTTGCTATTTCTTGCAGTGATATGCATGTGTACATATTTCTGGACTATAATGAAACAATGTAATTTCTTGTTTAAATGAGTATTTCAAGGTATGATTTAAATATGATAAAATGTAATCATTTTAAGCATACATTTTTGAGTTGACAAATTTGTACACCTGCTCAACCACCACCACAATCAACAGATAAAACATTTCCATTACTCCATAAAGCTCCTTGTTTCTCTTCCTAGTCAATTACATCCCTGGCCCCAAGCAACTGCTGATCTGCTTTCTGTCATTATAGATTATACTTTGTTTCTAAATGCTTTGGTTCAGCATAATGTTTTGGGATCCATGCCTGCTGCTCCATATATCAGTTGTTTAGCTTTATATTAGCAATTTGTACAATATTAAAAGTGTTGGCTGGGCATGATTGCTCACGCCCGTAATCACAGCACTTTGGGAAGCCAAGGTGGGCAGATCATGAGGTCATGAGTTTGAGCAGCCTGGTCAACATAGTGAAACCCCATCTCTACCAAAAATACAAGTATTAGCCGGGCATCGTGGCCGGCTGCTGTAATCCCAGCTACTCAGGAGGCTGAGGCAGGAGAATTGCTTGAACACAGGAGGCGGAGGTTGCAGTGAGCCAAGATTGTGCCGCCGCACTCCAGCCTGGGTGACAGAGCAAGACTCCATAGCAGGGTAAAAAAAATAAAAAATTAAAAAAAAGAAAACTGGAAAGACTGGGCATTGTTGCCTTATTCTAAAACTTAGAAAGACACAGGTTAGTCTTTTCATCTTAAACTACGATGTAAATTGTGGATTTTTCACGGATGTTCATTTTCAGGACGGGAAATGCACCATTTATTTCGTTTGCTTAAAGCCATTATCATAAACTTTGTATAAACTTATTTCTAAGTATATTGTGTTAATCACTTGTCTTTTATCCTTTATTCTAATGTAATGAATAAAATGTTTTTGAATATTAAACAAATCTTGCATTCACGAGATAAACTTCACAACTCATCACTTGATATTATTTATCATCTTCATTTATTATTCAATTATTCATAGTTTGTTAATAATGTTAGCATCTATGTTAATAATGAATATTGGTCTGTAGTTTTCTGTAATGATTTTTGTCTGGTGTTTGTTACTAAGGAAGCATTGACTTCATAAAATATGTGAAGAAGTGTTTTTCTGTTTCTTCATATTCTAAAAGAAATTATAGGTATTGATTGGTACTATTTATTAGTAAAATGTTTATAGAATTCATCAATGAAGTCATATAATTAATGACTTTAAAATTTGAAAAAAGGAAACTCTGAGTCAAAGTATTTCATGTAAAAGTATTAACATTTAATAATGTCCTATGAAGTAAAGATTACCATTTCTCCTTCTCCTCCTCCTCCTCCTCTTACTCCTCCTTTCTTCTTTCTTCTTCTTTTTCTCCTCCTCCTCTTGCTCCTCCTGCTTCTTCTTCCTCATTCTTCTTTTCCCATGCTCCTCCTCCTACTTCTTTGTTTTCTTTGGTAAAAATGTCAAGTGACAAGTCTGTCATCCAGATTGTTCCCTAATCATACCTCAATGGATTGTTATCTATGGTTGGAGAGGACGGAATAAATAATAAGTTAAATGGAAGAGTTATAGGTTGAAAAATCTCTGTGAAACCTGAGCAAACCTAACAGCTCTATATTGCTGCACAAGGAGGAGGATCACAGAACATTTTACAGCAGGGGGATATTAACTGGCACACAACAGGGTTCAATGGCAAGTTCTCTGTGACGCAGGACATCTATATAGCCAAGTTCAGACAAGGAGAAGGTTCTTTACAACACTGACAAGCTTAACTGATTGAGAATATACCTGACCACTACTGGAGGTCATAAGAAGGAAAACACCATTCTCCAGTTTCCCCGGAGTTCAGAATGCAATGGTATGAAGTTACATGAAGGAGCAGGAGTTTCTTAATTGTGTGTGTGTGAGGACTAGATTAGAAAATTTGTTTGATTCCTGCTTTTATGATTTAGTTACACCCTCAAGCTACAGTGGCCCAGAAAAACATTAGTTACAACTTTTATTATGTTGTATTTAAATAGCTAGTTCAAAATAAATAGCTTAATTGTTGTGAAGTGCAATAATTATAAAATACCTTAAAACGCTATTTTCTAAAAATAGAGAGAAGAATCTATTATGCCTGCAGAGTATTTTATAACATATTAACTCTGAGTAGAAATGCATACAAGATAAATCTGCTTTAAGATACTGCACTCTTTTCCTGTTTTGAACAGAATTATTAACAGATTAGGAACCTGGCCATAACTAATTTCAGATGAAAACACTACAATATTATATTTTTATATTTGGAATACAGCAATAAAATGTTAAATTATCATTAAACAGAAAACATCTTTTGCAGCAAATACGGGAAAGTTTTCAAAGTAAACACTGTGCATTTTTAAAATAATGCTCAGTTTCCTTCTGCCTAAAAAAAAATGTGCCAAAGTTGGGGAAAAGACTTCATGAAATAATTCACATCTCATCTGCTCCTCGTTTACTATTTAATTATCATGCGTTCTAAAGGAACCACCTACAGCAGATAAAAATTGGTCTCTTAAATGAAAATGCCCCTAGTTCTAAAAAGAGGTTTTTAATTTTAAACTCAATCCGCCGCAATTAAAAATAAAATAAGACATATTTGAATAATGTGCGGATTAAAAAATTGATATTATTTCAGAAATGATTGAAACCACATAGATCATCACTATGAAAGCAATTTAAAAATATTCTACACATCATTTAAAAATGACTTTGATTTCAAATAGCAAGAGTATATATCAGAGATAAAGTTATTCTGAGCTGAAATAACATAATTTATTTTAAAAAGTAATACCTGGAATGAGTAGGTAGAGAAGAGAGGATTTGTAAGTGGTAAAAAGACTACAATAATATAATGATGGAGACATTTAATTATACATTGATCCAAATCCTTAGAACATACAATACCACTAGTGAACCATAATGTAAACGATAATCTCTGGGTGATAATGATTGTCAATGTAGGTTCATCAATCGCCTTCATAATTAGAAGCATTAAATGATTTGAAGACAAAAAAAAAAGGATCTAGGACAAATAATGAAGAAAAAATCAATGAAGTGCACACATAGCTTTGGAACAATTTTTCATGATGACTGGGAGAACACACAAACACACACACACACACAGCCCTAGAGCCAATCTCACAATGCTTTGTCCTAGCCCAAGCACCTAGTTGAGAGATAGAAAAAACACAAATACTTCTCTCTCTCTCTCTCTCTCTCTCTCACACACACACACAGAAGAAAACAAGAAAATAAAAATCAGCATTTCACTGGCATAGTATTAGTTCTGTTTTAATGGGAGAAACATTAAAAAAAAAAAAGTCATTGAGTCGAAGAACATTTGATTAAAATTTTTCAGGCTTTTCTATAATCAGCAAAGTAATTTTTCATCTATATACAATTTATGCAGTGGGTATATGTGTACATGCATATATAAAAAGTTAAGAGATATTGGAAAATAATAAAAATAATTTTCACTTACTTCAACTTTATTTCATAATCCATGTTAGAATTATAAAAATGGATGAGAAAGATAAAATAGCTTAAAATACAAACCTAAGAGTTCCAGTGTTTTCAAATAGTAGTGGAATTTAAGAATCAAAGTGTTATTTGTTTTAATTTCCCATCAGGCACAATAGATGCAAATTAACAATCTTTCTTGGTATTTCCTTAACATATCATTATCTATCAACTAGTTAATGAGTGTATAGTAAGTCTATGACCTTAAGTAACTTACTATAGATCTTGCTATCTTTAAAAAAACAAGCAAATAATCATTCAATCTTTCTGACACCCTAATCAAGATGTGTAAGATAGTTCCCAAGAAAAAAGCTCTTGCATGCTTTTACTAAAGACGTTTTAATAAGAATAGGATATACAAAGTATTAAATTGAGTTATATTTCAAAAACTAATATGATTCTGAATCATTAAGTTGATCAATCCCCATTGAGCTTAACTTATTAACTAGTTTATATATACTAAAATATAAGCAGTCAAATTCTGGAGAACATATTATATTTACTTTCTTTAATAATACTTTTGCCATATAAATATAAGATTCATTACTATTGTGTTATCTCCCATACTGACTGTCTATGCAAGGTGATAATAGTATCTTGAACAGCAGTAGCTACTTTGCTGTAGTGCTTAATGACTTCTAAATAAAAGCAAGTAGACAACTTTATAATACTAGTGCCAAGCTACTCTTTATTCTTGAAGTGGAGCATCCAGTTTGACTTATTGCTAAACTTCCATATTAGAAAAATAATATGTAGTTGGTTCATACGGAAAAATGCTTGTACTGTGAAAGAATAGCTGTCTTGTTGAATGTATATATATTATTTGCTCGACAGGTACACAATTAAATAAGAGTATGAATTACATAACAGCTTAGGTCTTTGTGAAAGTACTTTCCAAAAGAATAATATCCATTTCATAAGTAGACTACTATAATTATTTCAAAAGGAAAAATTCTGAAAGATTTAACCACTCTTTTATGCAAGGAAAGATACAATCTCTGTGAGTCATGTGTTTATACAGCTTTTATTTTTTAAAAAAAAGAATACAAAATTGGCAATGCAAAATTTCAAACAAATGGATATTGATTTTCAATAACCAATATAAACAACTAATAATTTAAGCCTGACAAATACCACACACGTTTTCTTTTGGTTTGTATTAGTTTCCTATTGTTGTAACAAATGACCACAAACTTAGTGGCTCAAAACAACACAAATGGATTACATCACAGTTCTGGAGGTCAAAGGTTGGAAACAGGTTTTATTAACTTAAATGAATGTGATGGCAAGGCTATGCTCCTGTTAAAGGCCCTAAGTAGGAATCTATTTCTTTGTCTTTTTCTGCTTCTAGAGGCCAACTGCAATGTTTTTCTTCATCGTTAGAGCCAACACTACAGCATTGTCAAATCTCTCTCTCTCCCTTTCCTTTTCTTCCTGACTCCCTCCCTCCCTCCCTCACCCCTCTGCTTCTGTCATCCTATCTCCTTCTCTGCCCATGACTCTACTGCCTCCCTCTTTTCCTGTAAGGATCCTTGTGATTACATTGGACCCACTCAGGTATTCCAGAATAATCTCCCCATCTAAAAATCCTTAATCGCACCTGCAAAGTCGCTTTTGAAAGCAATACATTCACAGGTTTCAGGGATTAATATGTGGACATCTGAGAGGGGCAATTGCCTACTACACAGGTCAAGTGTTTGTTTTCACTAGGATATACCTTTTCTGTAACAACCAAATTTGGGTATGGTTGATACTTCTTTAAAATATACAAAATTAATCAGAAATTAAGGTATGTAAAAGAATAATGAAGAAAAGTTTTTACATATTGTTACATTACATTGATCTATGTGATTCTGTAAGCAATTAATTCTTAGGATCTAGCAACTGATATATTGAGTAATTTGTGAACCTGGGAATATCAGTCTTATAACTTCAATACTTTTTTCTTTAGTCCATTTAACTATCACCCACCATCTCGGTTTGCTTGAAATCATCAGGCTTCATATAGCACAAGCAGGGCCATTTATACTAAGACACTATATTTTTGGGGAAGTTGGAAAGAAAAAAGTCTTAACCAACTGCTGTTAAAATATCTCACTTTTGCAGATTTTTACAAAAACATATGGTCATATGAACATACTGCCAGGGGTGATCTTAGACCTTAGAAAAGTATTATATCAGTGGAGGTTGGGCGAATTCTTAAGTTCAGTTTTAGAATAATTCTCTTTTTTTACATTAGACATTCAGGTTGTCTTTGCTTTATATTACATATTTTATGTTTACAAAAATGCTAAAATGTATAGATTTGATTCCATTTCTTTATGGATATTTGTGATTATATATTTAAGCTGGATTTTGAATATTGTATCAGGATGTTAAGTGGAACTTTTTGTCCTTAAAACAGGTAACACAAAAACCTTATAATTTGAAGACTAATCAACATTTGGAGCTACTTACCTCCATTCAAGTCTCTAAGTCATTAACTACTTTTATTACCCAGACTGACCTCTACAGCTTTCCCTTGTCCAGTTTATTTAAGTAGAAAACTAAGTCCAGTTTATTTAAGTAGAAAACTGGGTAAGTGTAGTGCTATGGTTTAATGTGCCTGGTGGGAAATAGAGCAATTTTAAGTAGCAGTTCTTTGGCCACCTACTTTTTATTGAAAAACATCCCAAAAGAATCTATTACAGAGACTAGTAATGTTTGCAAGATAGAAGAACTGACATTCTATTCCCAGGTAAGAGTTCTGTTTAAGAAATAGATACATGTGTCTGCTCTGACTACAGAAAGTAGAATTAAGAGATTATAGCAGGGCAGAGAGAGGATAGAATTGATAGCTTGCAAGCTAACTGTTGGGAATGGCAATGCAGAGTGAGCTTCCTGTTGGTCAGGCAAACACCATAGAATAAATTAAGATTTGGGGCCATCTTTCTGACACCCTAGAGAGCTGTTTATAAAAAAGAAAGGGCAGGGTGGGGGCTATTAGAAGCAAGACGTTTTGGTAAGCAAAGCCGAAGCTGGATAGAAAAGGTAAACCTTCTTCTGGAAATGAGAGAATCACACATGAAAACTACTAAGCATTACTAAGAATTCAGTCTCCAGACCAATATGTTTGCTACACGGAGGCATTCATAAGTAGTCAATGTTAGACTGATACCTTCTATATATGACTAGTAATGTTTGCTAAACTCTGGCCAGACAGGGAAGGAACACATTTCTTTGTTTTTCCATTTTTCTTCTTCCACCCCAACAAAATTAGAAATTCTACAGGTTTAGAAAGGGAATGTAAGATAGTTTAGCCATTTCATTTTAATATGAGCCTGACACTTAAAACTAAATGGGGCCGGGCAAGGCGGCTCATGCCTGTAATCTCAGTATTTGGGGAGGCAGAGGCAGGCAGATCACTTGAGGTTAGGAGTCTGAGAACAGCTTTGCCAACATGGCGAAACTTTGTCTCTACTAAAATATACAAAAATTAGCCAGTGGTGCGCCCCTGTTACCCCAGATACTCAGGAGGCTGAGGTGGGAGAATCGCTTGAACCCAGGAGATGGAGGTTGCAGTGAGCTGAGATTGCCTCCAGCCTGGGTGACAGAATGAGACTCCGTCTCAAAAAACAAACAAACGAACAAACAATCAACACTAAATGGTACTTAGTAAAATAACTAAAAGTTACCAAATACAGTGTAATTTGCCAAAGTAGGCATTAAAGGTGAGTGAAAGATAATTTAGCATTAATAGTTAAACTCACTGATTGAAAACATAAAACAATATAATATTTATATCTTGATGGAGAAGACTACTCAAACTTTCTTAAAAATAAAATTACTGAGTTGAAGTGTATGAATATTTAAGAATTTTTGAAAGACACTTCTTATTTGCTTGGAAAAAAAAAAAAAAAAAAAAGCTGTTATCATTATATACTTCTACTGACCACTTGCAAAGGTACCCAGTTCCCAACACCAGTATGAAAATGTATTTTTTATCAAGTCTGATATTCCATTATTATTTAATATTGTTTCTAAGTCAAATAGTGAGTTTTTGTATATTTACATTTTACTTTACTTTGTAGGCCAGCTTCTCTATGTTTATTCTTCATACACTTTGCTCCCTTTTATAGGAATATTTCTGTTTGATCTCTAACTTTCTATTCACATTCTCCAAATCCAAGTGTCCCACATCAAAGGTTCATAAAAGTTAAGTTACTTCTAGTTTAATACACTATCTTCCTTTATTTCAATGCAGACAATAAGCTTTCTGGGGTGCTTTTTGTTTCATAAATCAAAGTTATCAATTGAGTTAGAAGGAAAAAGAGAAATCTACATGTTAAAACTAGACATCAACTTAACAAAGAGATTATTTTCCAAATTTCATTTCATTAATCTTTGAAAAAGTGGACATATTTCTACTATAAACCCTGATATTAACTGTATACCAACTGTAAGTTATTAGCTGCTTGTATTGATTTTATTTGGTCAGTGCCAGTGTTGTCCGGGTTGTTCAATATATTGAAAAATCTCCCAAATTTAGTATTAAATAAACCTAATTAAATATGCAGAATCAATCATAGCTAAACATGATATGCCAGTGACTTTTAGTATTATTACCTAGAATAATACATTAATGAAGCCAGCATAACATTTTGCACTTTAGAACTCTTAAAATATAAAAATTAGTGCAATAATGGTAACTGCAAAGCACCTGTGTTAAGCTTTAGAACTGACTTCCTGATATTTGTTTTCTACTATTGCTTTTATTTTTGCTGGGGGACAGCAGATTTCCTATCCATGCTTTGCTTAGGTATATGGTAAAATTTGCTTTCACTCTCTGGAGATACACTTAATTCAAAGAAACCTAGAAATGTATAAAGTTTGCTAGTTGATTTGGAATGCTTGAATGGCTGCTTATATTTCACAAAATAAATAAGAAGTATATCAACATATAATCCAGAACTATTTAAGGAATTATCCAAAGTTACACCAAATTTCAATACGCTTTAGTTCAACAGCAACATAGTTACTAGAATATTTTCACAGACCAAAAATATATTTTCTTTACTTTGTGTTACATATTTATTAAATCCAATCTCTGAAGAATACTATAAAATAGTTCTCTTTCAAGTTTTAATCAATTTTAGCAATGAAATATTTTTAATGTATTTTTGTTTAAAATGACAGAATTTATTTATATCTGTTTAAAAATGAATTTCCAAGCGCCTCAACAGCTCTTGGCGTAAAGAGTTTATTTTTATCACTTCCAACTTTATTTTAATAGAAGCATCTCACTCCAGTCCTTTGAATCTCCAGGCATTTGGCAGCCTGATACACTGGAAGTAGAATTTCAAAATGATGAATGGATCATTAGTGCGTAGCTTCCATTATAAGTGATAGATCAGTAGATTAAACCTTGAATTTTTTACCCTTAGAATTTTATTTCAAATATTACTTTTGTTCGGGATTACATTTAGAAGTGGAACACTCTTTTTGCTTTCGAATCAAGAACCACAAAACACATACAGCATTGCATTACACCTTCTTATATTTCTATACAATATTTCTTCTGAGAAAATAAGAGGTTAGAAGAAAGTGTTTGGCATTGAGGTGTTCTTGTAAAAAAAATCCGAGGAAGCATTTAGTTTAGATTTCCTACCCACTGTTGAAAGGAACCTGAGAAGAGCCAGGAGACATCCTATCTCTATGACTTAATAGCTAATGACCTTGGACAGGTCATAGTCTCTCTCTGGACTTCCGTATCCAAATTTCTGAATAGTTGTTGAATGAATTATCTTTTGGATCTTATCTAGGTGTAAAAGACTGTAAATATAAAAGAAAATAAAATATTACTTAGGAATGTAACAAGCCATTCACTTAGATTATAGCAGAAGTTCACTGAAAACTGCGACAGTACCAGAGACCTGGTAGCTAAAAGTGAGAGACTGAAATGATCACGAAGCGGTAAAGAACTCATGGAAAAAAACCTAAATAGAGCCCTGGAGGATCAATGCTGCTTTTAAGTCATTATTTTAACCAGAGATGGCTTGAAAACCTATTTTTTATTATGTTGGTTTCAAATGAAATGTATAGTTTATGGTGATTGTATGATTCTGTTTTCAACTTGCAAGCCTCTAAGGGCTGATTCATACTTTTATCCCCAACATTCAGCCTAATGCCAGAGATATCACAATTACATTACATACCCTATCACAGTCTTCTTTCTCTGCCCACTAGAACATGCACATTTAGTAAAGGCATTTTCTATTTAGTCCAACAAGTAACTTCAGAATATTCAGTACAGTTATTTTCAATAGCTAGATTACAAAAAACTGTTCTAAACTGATTAATTTTAACATTGCAGTTTGACTAATATTATTTTAGAATATAGTAATAATGATTAACCTCAAAAGGCTTTCTATTTTAATGTTACATACAACTGAAGTTGTATTTTACTTTGAAGTGTTTATTGTATATTTGTATTAACTATTTTCTATTATTTGCTCATCTAACAACTCTCATCCTGAATTCATTCATTTTGGTCATCTATCTAGTTTATTAGAATGTTTTAACACATAACTTTGAAAACGTAAGAAACTCTCCATACTTTTTCAATTTAGAAAACTTGATTTTATCAATGAGCCTGAACTCACTGTTTATTTGAGATCTTTCTTCTTTTTTGATGTAGGCATTTATGGCTATAGGTTTCCCTCTTAGGAGTGCTTTTGCTGCACCCCCTAAGGAATACAAGAAAGCTATTGGCCAAAAAAAGTACATTATGTTTAAAACTACTCTCTGACAAGAGACACAATGAAGTGAATGATAAATTGGTTTAAAAGAGGTTTTCAACACATAAAATCAACAAAGGAATATACTATGAATATATCAAGAATGCCTGTGAATCAATAAGAACAAGACATGTAATTCAGCATAGAAATAAACAAGTGAACAATGTCAACAGGCAAAAGACATTTCTAACACTTTTCACAAATTAGGAAAACTAAAATATTCAATAAAAGTGAATGTCAAAAAATGAGAGAATTAAAAAAGGTATAAGGAAAAATTATAATCTTAACAAGACTCCAATTCTCATGCACCAATTAAGCAAAAAATAGAAGTGTGTAAATAAATGTATTATTTGGTATGTGAATACCACAGAAAACTCCAGCCCACTGCTGTCAGAGAATGAACAATACAGTCTCTTTGAAAAACATTTATTATCTGATAAATCTGAATGTGCACATACACTACAACCCGGCAATTCTATTTCTAGGTGTATACCAACAAAAAAAAAATTCATGGGCGTGTACCACATGTCATCCATTCTAGATGAGATGAACTCTACCACAAGTATTTTTGAAAAAAGAAAAAAGGATTACCAAAGAACATATTGTGAATTAAAATACAAATGATAACAATAATGTTCTCACTGAAAAATATTTAATTTTGAGTAAGAATTTAAAACAAATCTGTTAAAATTTATTTATTTTTATCTGGATACAAATGTCTGTTTTCCAAATTTGAAAATATGACTTTTGGTATGTATTTTAAAATTTTAAGATTTCTTCAGTTAATTTTTATAATTATTAATATTTGTAATTTTCCATATCTGCTTTTAAAGAATAAATATTTCTGCTCAATTTTACCAGATCAGCGTTAAAATTTTGTTCTTTACATCTTTTTTTTTTCTTTTTTTTTTTTCAGAGATGAAGTTTCGCTCCTGTTGCCCAGGCTGGAGTGCCATGGCATGATATTGGCTAACCGCAACTTCCGCCTGCCCGGTTCAAGCGATTCTCCTGCCTCCAGACTCCCGAGTAGCTGAGATTACAGGCATGCGCCACCATGCCCGGTTAATTTTTTATTTTTAGTAGAGACAGGGTTTCTCCATGTTGGTCAGGCTGGTCTTGAACTCCCAACCTGAGGTGATCAGCCCGCCTTGGCCTCCCAAAGTGGTGGGATTACAGTGATGAGCCACTGAACCCAGTCGTATTCTTTACAACTTTTATAAACTTATTAAATTTTGTTATTTTGGCCCCTTTGCCTGTGACAGTTATACATGAGAAACTCCATGTTGAAAAATATTGAGTAAACCAGTTCTTCCTCTGTTTTAATTCCTTCTAAATTTTCCTAGGAAGTTGAAATTCAACGCACCCATATTGACTTAATGAGTTCAGAATTCCTAGATTGGCAGTTCTCAAGACTTGGATTCTTGACCTAGCTGCGATATTAACTTGAAGAGCTTCTTAGAATAAATCCATTTCTAATGTCTCTTAGCTACCTATGCAATCTAAAGGATGATTAATAATCAGTGCAAATTTTGAAATCACAATGCTCAATATAAATTATTTAAATAGCATCTTTTCTGCTTACCATACACATGTAAGATTTATACAATACATTTGCACATATACTCAATATCCAACAGATGTCAAGCTAATAATAATTATGAGACTTGTTCAGTGTAGATACATTGTAGATAAAATTCAAGGCCAGATCTCTGATAAATAATACAATTTGATCAGGGAAAAATGGAAGATAGATCAGAAAGTTTTCAGTTAAAAATGCCGTATGTTTAAGTAACAAAATGTTTCTGTATAACTATAGAACTTTACAGGCACAAATTAATTAGATATTTGTATAATTAATATGAAATATAAATTCATCTTTCTAGACAGCAATAAGTCGTTTTTTTTCTGGAAAAGACACAAACATGAAATTGTGATATACAGGTTAAATTCAATTGTATTATGATTCCTTTTATGTACTAATAAAATAAGTCAAGATAGATAATCCTAATGGTCAGAGTTGACAAAATGGCAAACAGACCATAATTAATGAATTTCCTATTTAGCCTTCTCTGGTACTGGCATTATTCCAGACTAGTTTGCTAGCATTAAGCAGTATCTTAATACATGTATTTTGTTTCACTGTAGAACTGTGTATTTATTCATTGTAGTTGGGCCTAAATTAGACACTGCAAGAAATTTCATTTAGAGACCCACCCGAGATGCTATAATTTTATCTATGAGTAAAGAAGTATGCAATTAATTTTAATGGGCATTAATTCTCCATTTCTGCTGTTACATGAAAGTCTATATATATGACAGTCCACATGGTTTGAATGTCTTCTCTGCTCATACCCATCCTAATTGTTATAATATTGAACAATTCATTTCTATAAATGAAAATTTTGAAGAAAAAATTAACTTGGTATTATAATTTGATTCTAACAAAATATTTCAACATGCACTAGTCATTTAATTTTACAATTGTGTACTTATTTAAAACACAACATTCCAGTAATAAGACAGAGTGTAGGGCTATTCTCTTCAGTCATAAAGATATATCATTTCTAAATTTGTGAACATTACAAAAAAATTACCAAGAGGATAACATGAATAGATAAACATAATAATTTACTTGTTGAGCACTGAGGTATATGTCTATGTAATTCAGATGTAGTCATAATAATTTATAATATAATGGACATATCTATATGGATAAGAAAAAATTCTTTTCCAAATTCATTGTTTATTAAAAAATGTGGATTTTAATTTATATCAAGTAGTAAGTATACAAAATAGCTTTAAAAATTTCAAAAGCATAAATTCTTTTAATAATTTTTGTGCAGTCTTTAACAGATCTTCAAACAGAAGAATGTAGAAACATATTATAGGAACATTTTTACTCCATCCACAATGCTGAAAATGTACCACTCAAGCTGCTCTCAAAATACTAATTAAACAAAACAACCGGGACTAGAGATTATAAAGAAAAATTGGAAAATTGCCCTGTCCTAGAAGTATTATATATTAAGAAATCCTCAAAGTTAGGTTATCTGTTGGTGTTTAGCTGTATAAAATTTCAAGTAAATTGTGTTCACAACATTTATTTAAATTAATCTCTAGGAAGAATTTAAATAGTAAAACACTAATAATATTAATCAAAATAAGTTAATGAAAGAGTAGTATTAATTTATAAACTGTTAATATAAAATAATTCATTCCACTGTGCTTTATACTATAAAAGGTAAAATAGCCTCAAACAAGATTTATGAAAATATATTCATCTTAAATCGTGCCTTTTATCTAGTTATTTATCAATTTCTCCATCTGTCCACATATATTCTGTTGTTCATTATAAATAGCAATTTTATTTATACCATATTCATCTTTATGTAATGAAACATACTAAGTCACTTACCTAGATTACACTGTAAACATAGATCCAGATCCTACCTACTTTTTATCTGTCTGGATGTAAAATAATACTTCATATAATAATGTTAAACATTCAGGTTAACTAATTTTCAAAGGAATCTAATTTATGACTTTGTGAGAAAAAATAAGAAAGCAATAATAAAATGCTTAATGATAGTGTATAAACTGATGGCTATTTTATAATTTTTGTCATATTTACAATTTTTGACATAACTTTTAAAATAATATCCCTCGCATGCTGCATTACTGAAATTGATATCTATCTACTAGAGGGAAAAACCCACATTTATTATTATTATTTTTGTCCTCCCATTTCTGCCAACCCGATTCTTGACATTTTCATTTGGGTGCTCTTGAATTAAAAATTTCAGACATAATTCTGAAAGATTACATTGTTTTTGGTGATACCAAGAGTGCCTTTTAGGTATAATCAAAATATCCTGCTTATTTTAATGATCAGAAGCAATAGAACATTCCCCTCACAAACGGAACAACCACTTACTGCTGTAAGTAATGTAATGCTGGAACTCAATACGCAGAAGCAGTATGCATGCCACTCACCCACTCCCATTCAACAAAGTGATATATTTTCAAATTTACTTTGTAATGCAGTGTTACTTATTAATTTAATCAGCTGCTATTCTTCGTGATTATAAATTCAAAACTATACAGAAATCAATTCTGAATGATAACCAGCTTTTCACCAAGAATGTTGCATAATCAAAACAAATTGGAAATAAGGGTTCAGTTTAATCAGAAAAAGGTATAGTTGACTCTCATAGAAGGAGGGATATCTACTACAGTAGTGTAGAATTTAGAATACTACAAATGGAGCCCCAATTTTTAGTTACAACCTGGAACCTATGTTATGAACAATTCAAAAATTTATAAAAATGTGTGTCTTCTCCAATTTGTAAGTGATCCAACTTGGCACATATGCTCAGTCTTTTATAGAATCATTGCTAGGGCTCTGAAAAATGTAATATAGAACTTACCACATCACTTACATGCAGACATGCATGTGCATAAACATGGCAGTATTGCAATTTAGATACTTAAAATTATATTTGTATCAAAGTGAGATGAAAGACTTTCATAGAAATCTCCAAGCATTATATTTACAGCCAGCTTGTAGATTTCTTATAGTATTTTTAGACTTTTTTATTGTAGTAAAATATAGCATAAAATTTACCATTTTTACCATTTTAAGTGTACAACTCATTGGCATTAAGTACATTCACATAGTTGTACCACCATTCTCATAGTATTTTTAATCAACATTACATGAAAGAATATCTGAATAAAAATGGAGCCAACACTCCTTTAATCTACTGGTAACTGCGAATGTATTAATGGTATTATTTAATTATATTTAATTATTATAAAATGACAGCATTATTTTAACTACCCTTGTCTATCAATTATAAGGAATTCTGACATGCTCGTGAGACTTTTGGAAAAGTCAGATATACCTAAGAATTTTCAGTCCCTTGATTAATTGTTTAAATAAGCATATTGATTTCTCGATATTATTCCAGAAGTATCTTGAATTATGCTTTCCTCTTAAAATCAGATAATTTATTTAAGTTTTGAGGCCTGGTGGAATGCTATAATCTGAATAAGGATGATTTGCACTTAATCTAGCAATCAAACAACTTCATTAATAATTTTGCTGTGACATTTGCCATATACCGCATGTGGGGAAGTTGTGTATGTGTGTGCACACCTGAGTGTGTGTTTGTTAACGTGGCTCTTTTTTAAAGATTGTGGACAGTGCAATGACAATCATGCTTCAATATAGTAACATTATCTGGGTCAAGTGCTGTGTTTGGATGTCATCTTCAGCAAATGTGTGCTTTTGTAATGTTCAACATGTGTCACTTATTAAAACTAGGCATGGTTTTGAACACCACTAATTTGATCTTAAGCAGTACACAAAGGTCAACAAAACAAATGTTTCTTGGAACCATTAACACAGTAAAAAAACATGAAAAATGTGACCCATCCTTAATTTACATACATTTAGTAGAGTGGCACAAAAATACTTGAAAAGTCTTCAATAATTTCTAGGTATTTTACAAGTCTTATCATCATTCCAAATATAAAAAGATAGAGAATACTTGTGCTTTTTTATATTTAAGAGTTTACTTTTTTACTTCATGCAAGCATTAAAATGAATTTTTAAATTTCATGTCAGGATTTTATTTTTTAGTAAATTTATTTCTAATATCCCATTACTTCCCAATATTTTATTTCATAGTATTTTACTCATATTAACTTTATTATTTTCTTATGAATTTTGAGGATAAAACACGTCATACTTACTATTATTGTAGATTTCAATTAAGGAATGGCTGATAATATTCAGACATTTTTAGTTACCTCTTCTATGACTACAATAAAGAACAGTCTACAAAGTAATTGTTGCTCAAATACCCACTGCTCATTTTTCCAGCAAATAAAGGGAATGCCTTTCTTGTCCACCTAATAGCATATAGCTACTCATCCGTGTAGTACTGATGTTAATACAAGGGATAGATGGTTCTGATTTTTCAGAGCAATATCATATCTTTGTTGTGTGGGCACCTCTTCTTCACATGCTATTTTCAAGTTCACTTACAGGCAATAATCAAATGGCATTCCCTTCACTGAAAATTTTCTGCAGAATATGTATTCCAGTTCTAGGTTCTTTCCTTTCCTCAGTTTGTTTTCAGGCTAATTTACTTAAATTATTCTCCTAGAGAATAATTTACTCATGCATACACACATCTGATACAAATCAATGAAGTCTTTTTCAATGTTGTTGTATTGTTCTTATACACTTAACATCATAGTGTTTTCTGAAAGCAACTTAAAAACTAATAAGATGTCAGTATTATTGAAATCAACAAAAAAGCTGATATATATACCCCAAAGTGTATATGGCATAAATTGATTTCAATAGAATGAAAGTCTATTGAAGGTGGTAGGCACTTTTTTCACTCAGCAGTACATATAATTTAAAATATTTTATTAATATCTAATGCAAAATCAACTTTCCTTTTGGTGCAGGGAATTTATCTCAATAAGCTCCATTTTCCCAGGTCTTGGGTGATCAGAATATTGTAAGTTCAAATTTGAATCAATCTTTGATTACAATTCAAACATTATTTTAAAATAATGCAATCAAAAAACCATAAATTCACACTGTGGAGAAAGGTATACTTTACAGGAATTGAAATACTTCCTATTTCGTGACACAATGTAAAGATGCAAATAATGAAAAATGGATTACAGCTATTAATATCATACTTATTTCCTGACCTACAGTTATCACTGCACCCTTTCAATGAACTTGACATGTGAGAGATAGACTAGCATAGTGGATATAAGCTCTGGCTCTGAAGACAGATTGCCTGAATTTGAATGACACCAGTAAGATATAATCAGAGTACTTTCCAAATAAGGTTCTGTTAGGATAAAATACAAATAAAATGCCTGGAAACGTGTACAGAACAGGCAAATTAATGACTAATTGAGATGTTTCAAAATTTCACATGAAAAACCAAATTCGGGCCATATTTCAAAATGGTCTTTGGCCATAAAATGTTTTCATTGCAGATTGCAGTCAATTCTTTTCTCATATGCCAGTCAAATCTCTTCATTTGTTTGACAGCATAATGCTATTAAGAAGGCTTTCAAATTAAAAGAATAGGTACAAGCATTTCTATACATTATAAAATGTTATAGAAATATTTTTAAGTAAGATAATCACAAATATCTGGATAATTTTTTTAATACTTCTACTTGCTGCCAGTAAATTATACTACACACTTGTTTGGGGTACATGCATCTTACTTTGGAGACCACTGCACTAAACAGTACAATCTATAAGAAAAGAACATTGTATTAGTACTCCTAGTAGAGTATCAGCTACATAGAGGCCATCAATAGACATTTGTTACAGAAATATAGAAATAAATGAATATGTACACACCAATGCAGACATATACTTTCTCTAGTAGCATAGTGTAATTATCCAGGAACAATATGACAGAAATTAAACCTAAAAATTCTAAAGGCATTTATGTCGGACTGTCCATCTAGAAATATGGATACATGGATATGTAACTATATACAAATACATGCACATATATAATTATTAATACAAGTGTTGATAATGGAAAGTAATTTGTTATTGGGATCAACAAGCAAATGTATAGTGTATTTTACTTGATATTTGTTATGGTTTCTAAGTTTTATCCCAAATATCTAAACATGATTTAAAAATTATCTACCAGTGTTGTGAAAAGTAAGAAGAAATATATTTCATCTGGAAAGTTATTTTTCTAAATGATTCTATATTTTGAAAATAGAACTAAAAATGTATGAGATAATATGTGAAAATTTTGAGTATTTTATGTATGTACATACATTTTTTTCTAGCTTTCTGAAATTCCAAAACTGACAGACTTAAATGTCTGTTTATGTTTGTCTGTTATTTCTGTCTGCTTCTGTCATTATCTAGCTATCATCTATTAAGTATTCTTGTTATAGGAAATTAAAGATACAGAAAAATAAATGCTATTAAAAATCCAAACAATTGTGAAGTAAATTGCAGCTATCTTCTTATTAAACATTTACTACAATTGATGATCCCAGTCCTTATATACTAAAATTATAACAATATCGATAGGATGTTTACATTTACAACTAATGAAATCAATCAAATAATTACTACACATTTTATCTACCAATAATTGTGACACTTCTCTACCAAATATTTACTACGTCTATTTCATTTACAATTTTTTGTCTCCCATATGAAATTCTCTCTTCCTGTGTTTTTCCACTTATTGTAATATTATACTCTCCTTGAAAATGACTTTCTACAGGCTCAAGCAAAAATAATATGTGTGATTCCATACCCTGATGACTAAGAAATTACCAGAGGTTTCAGGAAGGGAGACTCATCATATTCTGTTATTACCCTGTTTAATTCATTCTGATGAATAAATAGATGAGTTCATTTTGCCAATTTTTAATGAGGCATAGTTGCTAAAATAAAAATCAAATCACTTAGATTCCAATCTAATGTCAAAAACACAACCTTATTTTCACAGATAGTCTGCCTCTTGGTGAAAATTATTGCTTAGACACTTCTTCCTTTTATGAACCAATTTGCAGAACTAGCAATTTTTTTAGCAGAAAATTAAGCAATGTATTTTAAGTCTTATTTGCAGGAATCTTTGTCACACTATCTGTTTCTTTTGATTTGCATGAAGGAATGTTAGAAAATTATAATGCAGTATTTGGTACACAAAACAGATCAGAGAGATTTATAAGCTAGAGCTCAATAACCTATCATTAAATGTGATTACTTTACATTTTTCAAATGTTTCCATACAAACTTTCTTTAATAGTTTATATTTTAAACCAGTGAAATAAGTGTTTATCATATTATTCATAATCTGATATTCATATGTAATTTTGTGATATAAAATAAAGACTTAAGAAGCTAGAAAATATACTTCCCTAGGGATGTTCACACACTTATTTTGAGAAATGTATATTTGATTTATAATTGGATGTATTTTTTACCTATAGATTTAATCATAAATTGTTTTTAAGGGTATAATGTGAAACACATTTTTTGCAAATAATTTATTAAGTTTGCATCACATAATTAACTGACTTCTCTGCTATATTTATTCTTTGTAAAATATGTTTATAGTCTATCATTATTATAAGAATTGTTATAAATAATTATCATTTATTGTGGTTGTGATGAGATCACAACCTAAGTTAAAATTAGTCTGAATCACTCATAAGTATGTATAACCTCTGGCTAGATACTTAGAGTTGTTCATTCATAAAACGGAGGTGATAACGGTACCTACCTGCTTTAAAATCATGTTTTTTATTATAAACATATTTACATAAAAATACTAACTTAGAAGAAATGTGATATAGAGGCATGATATTAACTTGCGAACTTCTATTTGAAGGATATTTATCGTTAATTTTATTCTTAGCCATACAGTAATTGTTTCTAGCTTCCTTTATTGCCATTAATAATGTTGACTTCCTTTCTTCTCCACTTCCAAAGTCACTACAATATTTTCTCAACATAAAGACCCTTAAAATGATGCAATTCTATTCATACAGCTTGAAGCACTCTAGACTATACAATAACCTTAAAAAAATACACAAACAATATGTATGTGTTCTATTTTTAAATAAAAGCTTCTAACTACATTAAAGTTGTTATTTTGATCAGATTATATATGCATATATACATGAATAAATCTATGTTTATCACTATATATTTTTATACATAAATTTGGTGTTGGAACAAATTAATGAAAACAGAAAGAATAAGAAACCTCTTTACAAATCACACCAAATGTCTGCTCAAAGGCTCCTTCCTGATTACTTTTTATTCACACTTCACAAGGTGTTTTTCTTCTCCCTGCTCCCATTGCCTACAGCAAAGCCAGCAATTAGTAGAAAATAAGTTTAGATGCATCAGCATCTTACCAAAAAATATATTAAAAGCCCCCTGATCTTTTTATCTTCTTATACTCTCCCTCAAAATAGCTTCTGAAAAAGATGGAAGCATAACCTACACATTATGAACTGTCTTAGCTGAAAGCCAATCTCTATAAATGTGTGCTGCAAAGCCCAGTGATTAGGAAATGGGCAGCTTTGCTTACCTTATTCCTTTAAATGGAAGAACCAATAATATATTCCAGAAAATGGTGGTGCACTTCCAGGTATAAACAGCTTGCAAATAATTCTTTATTTAATGTGAGAACTTTTATTAATCTTAATAGTAAATAGAAGGTTTCAGAACTCGGAATTTTTAAAAGCTGAGGGAAAACTGCAACATGAATTGATACAGTCGTCCCTAGGTTTACAGGGGGGTTGGTTCCAGGAATCCCAGCGATACCAAAATCCGAGGATGCTAACATTCCAAGGTAGGCCCTGTGAAACTTGTGGATATGGAGACCTAACTGTACTAGAAAAATATTTTAACACCTGAATTTTACTGAAATCATATCTGTTACTAAATAATCTTTTTTCCTATCTTGGTGCAATATATAATGTACACGAAACACGCTACTTCGTGCTTATATAACCTAATTGATTGGCTTCTGCTGAATTACCTGTAATAAAGAGAAAAACAAACCAGAAAATGTCCTTCTTAAAAACTTTTTTGGTAAGTTAATAAATAGGCAATAATGCCAATTTAAATTAAGTATCCAGATGTTTATACCAAAAATAGAAAAATAAATGAAAGAGCAAATTATTTTTGCAAATTAAACCATGATATTTGGAGGCAATATTGAATGATTTATAAATGTGTTTCCGAATTCTAATCTCAATAACTGGGCATAGCCATATTTTCTAGGATATGAGAATGCATATTATTCATTACTTGTAAGATAAACTAAACACAATGGACTAAATATAAACACACATATGTTAAAGTCTTAGTATTCTTGTCCATTCTGTAGTGTCCACAACACATGTAT
Source organism: Theropithecus gelada (assembly GCF_003255815.1). NCBI lineage: Eukaryota > Metazoa > Chordata > Mammalia > Primates > Cercopithecidae > Theropithecus > Theropithecus gelada. Next base: position 61,034,062 of record NC_037680.1, on the reverse strand, counting down.
AAATTAAAGACACAATAGATGACATTGGATAAGATGTAACCTCTAAACACTAAGTTTTCTCATTTGTAAAATGGCAATTATAATAATATCAAATTAAATAGTTGCTGCAATGTTTGACATATTTTATGTAAATTTTTATCAATGGACCTAACAAAGAATAAGTGCTCAATATGTGAGAAATTAATTTAAAGTCTGTGGATTTGTTTTAATGATTTGAAAATATGATTTAGAGAAGATTAATAAAAGGCATTTAGAATATTTATAAAACTATATTAAATAATTGACTTAACCACACAATTATTAAAGTAGAATTGATTCCTAAGAGATCATATTCACAATATAAGTAAAAATTCTAAACAATGATGAAAGTTCCATATATCCAAAAATGACTTAAGAGTACTTATACCGCATTTTAAAATAAAATAATTGGTATAAGTTATTTTATTTGTAAATTCAGGCTCTCAATTTTTAAATCTTAGATATACTTTCTGTAAAAACACCATGGATTTATTCTGCTGTTCATAAAGCTATTTACTTTTATATCTTTTCATTTTTCAAATTACATGATGTTTAAACAAATTTATTGTCTCAATCATTTGCTTTGTTATTCAACATAACGGTTTTAAAAAACAGCATACACTGAAAATTACTGAATACTATGAATGCATTATTATACCCTAATTTCTGCATAAACTAAGACATTAAAGCACTGTTGAAAAGGAAATTGGCCAAGTTAACTAAATTTTCTCGTGAAGCTTAACCTGGAACTAGATTTATTCTGCTTACAAAGTACAGTCTTACATTTCCACCCATTCTGTAGATGTTAGATTCTATTAAATTTTAAAGTTATGTCCTTTAACTATATTATAACTACAATTTTTTTCAAGTTTTTAAAATTTATCTTCTCTGTTTTTTATAATGAAACAAATGTATAGCTAATTTTCTGAAAGATTTATTGTAGGTGGTGAGAGGGTAAGGAGTGGAGAAAAGAGAACCTAAGAAAATGATGAGGGGAGGGCCTCATCTCTCATACCAAATATGAATGTGTGACATCCAAACATTCTTCAGGAACAAGTTCATTGAAGTCAAACCACATGTATTTTATCCTATAACACCAAGAGTCATCTGGGGGCACTTAGGAAAGCTAGATTCCTGCACCATACCCACAGATACTAAGATTTAGTACCTATGAAATGAGGTCCAAAATGTTACATTTTCAAAACTTTCAGGTGATATTTATGACCAATTATTTTTGGAATCTGTGCCCCATAGAACTTTATTTTCCTGCATAGAATAAACTACGGAATCTACTTATAGGCTATATATAGACACTAAATTTTATGAACAATTCCCTGACCTTTATTTCCCTGGACTCCCTAAAGCACCTATTCCCTATTTATTTGGCAGCTCTTATGCTCTGTCTGAAAAGCACACATCCATTTACTAGCTTTGGAAGGGAAGAACGCTAACTCTTCTATAAGATGGCAATAATTGTAAAAATAATAGCTTTTATTATATGCCAGACACTGAAAATGACACTTCCCTTATATTGTTTAATCTTTACAACAATGCCATTCACACATATGCATCTTAGAGTATTTCAGTAGTAATTACATGTAATATGTATAATATATTCAAGATAACATTTGGTGTACAGCAGGGACTAAAATTAACTGTAGTTTTTGCTATTTACAGACAAAGAAACAGAAACAAAAAAGAGGTTAAATAACTGGGTCAGGTTACATAGCTAGAATTCAAACTCAGGTCTCTCTAGTTCCAAATAGAAAGGGGAATGGTGGGAAGCAAAGGAAGGTGTGAAACACATGAAAACTCCGGAAAACCCAGAAAATATTGAAATAAAATAAAATAAAATTCTGTATTTTCCCCAAATCTAGTCATGTTTCTCAGAAAAAAAAAAAAATAACTCTTTGAATGATGCATAAAATAGGTTTATTGGAAAGGTGGAGGACAGATTCAAAGGTGACCCTGTTGAATCAGGCTTATTGAGGAACCAAAACTGTCAATGCTTGAGCCAAGTTCTGTCACTTAAATAGTCAGCTAGGAACAACACAGCTGGTTCTTCAGGCCCAGGAACATTTCACTGATGGTGTTAGTGTGTGGTGACTGAACACTCGCTGGGACTCTCTTCTCTTAACTCTGCTGCAGCTGCTTCCAGTGATCTCCAGTGGACCCTGTGTCTTGTGCCATCCTACCTCTGAATGGCCCTTCTTGTATCAGGTGGCTAAACTTAACTTGCCAGAAAGTGGGGAGAAAGTAACTACATTCCTTATATCACTGCCTATTATTGGGCTTGAGATTGTTTTTTTTAAAAAAAAAAAAAAGGCCAAAAATAATATGAAATACATCATCTGTAGATAGGATTCTGTCATGAGTCTACATATCCTCAAAGAATGCAGAATTCAAGCCAGAATAGAAAAAGAGGCATCACTTCAAGTAGGTTTCTGTTACTGTGGTAATTTTTTTTTTCTTTTTTTTTTAGCAGGGTGACCATATAAGTTATCATTCAAGTTAATTGTGAGAGTTAAAGGCAGTGCCATTATTAATAATGCCAGGACAACAGCATAAACTGGGACTACCTTTGGCAAACCTGGATGTACCATCACCCAATTATTCTTTTTTTATTATTATAATTTAAGTTCCGGGATACATGTGCAGAATGTGCAGTTGTGTTACATAGGTATGCATGTGACATGGTGGTTTGCTGCACCCATCAACCCATCACCTACGTTAGATGGTTTCCAGCTTCATCCATATCCCTGCAAAGGACATGAACTCATCCTTTTTTAGGGCTGCATAGTATTCTATGGTGATTGATTAAGTAAGAAACATTTAGAGACTTATTTTATGAAGGGTTCTAAGAGAAAAGAGGAGAATGTCTCATTCTCTACACAGTTTCTATACTTCATAGAATTATATCAGCACCTTGCTAATGAGTCAAAATAGTTGGAGTGTTTGATGCCTGAAAGGCAAATACTTGTTCATACAATATCATATGTGAGTTAAATTGTGGTATAGTATTTTAATTAAGGCAATTTAACATTATAAGGAAACAACAATATCCTCAGTCTCCAAATGTTTCTTATTTAATCAAATTGAGCTTATATAATGCTAGTGGCTGCACGAAGATCCATTTGTTTTGATTTATTATTATTTACTTAACCCTTTACTGTGGAATAATATGGAAACAGATTGTCTTCAATGTGGCTCTTCAGCACAGCAATAAGTAATAAACTCCATCTGAAATTCTATTACTATCAGTCTACCTGTGAAATAGCTTTGTGTGTTTTTGAGTAGCAGTATGTATCATAACATCAACTCCTTTCAGTCTTCATCCATAAAAATTACATCCTTTGGGAGGCTGAGGTGGGCAGATCTCCTGAGGTCAGGAGTTCAAGACCAGCCTGACCAACATGGAGAAACCCTGTTTCTACTAAAAATACAAAATTTAGTCGGGCTTGGTGGTGGGAGTCTGTAATCCCAGCTACTCAGCTGAGGCAGGAGAACTGCTCGAACCCGGGAGGCAGAGGTTGCAGTGAGCCAAGATCACACCATTGCACACCAGCCTGGGTGACAAGAGCAAGACTTCGTCTCAAAAAAAAAAAAAAAAAAAATACATCTTTCATGTTGAACCAATAATTTCTCAGTGATTGGTAATACAAACAGAAAAGTTTGTATAATTTTATACAATCTGTACTCTTTCCCTAGAAATATAATACCAATTGTTCTGAAGAAAATTCCATTAAATTTTAATAAAGTTTGAAAATTTGGATCTCAGGTATTTTTCAACTTTTTTTTCTATTTATATGATATCACTTATGGCAATCATGAAAATAAGAAATAGTTTTCAAAGGTTCACATATTATTTCATATTTTAGATATTCTTTCCACAAGTAACTATCATCACAGTCGACCTTTATTTTGGTTAATAATGTACTCCATGAACATTTCAATCAAATTTAATGATTAATTAGCTATGACATTAAAGCAAATTAGGTATTAAGAATCATAAAAGGTTTAAGAAACTAAAAGAAACCCTAAAAACATCCCCTTCAATAGGAAGACTGATACTTTTACAGTCAAGAGTGACATCTAAGAAAGATACAATTGGTCATCAACCCTATGTCAGTAATATCTTCTCCATGTATCACATGTGACTGAAATAGATAATGGCCAAAAATAATCACTAGGTGAAGTATACAAATAAAGTACACAGCAAACACATCACCCCCATGTTGCCTTCTTATTGACTTTCTGGCTAATAAAATTTAAAGTGACTCTTTCCTAATAAAATTGTGATAAGTATATTTGACAATGTTATTAATCTACGGTTGATTACTATGCTTGTCTTTTCGAAAAGAAGAGGAAATGTTATGTCGCCCCCTAGTGTAAATATTAATTTTGTAGCATCAGAACTTCAATAATCTTAGAAGACACTGCAAGGGAATCATAGCTATTAAAATTATTATTGAAGAGAATTAAAAGAATTTCTAAGCTTCCCCAAAAAAACAAGTTTCCCATTGTTCCATGAACTTTATGAGTCATGGCAATGACTGATATCTGAGGGTTTTCTTATGATTTTCATGTCTTCATAATCTAAAATATTTAGGGCTCAGCATATATTTAAGATTTCATGCATTCTCGGGATATGCGTAAATATGTAAGAAATGCCACAAGTAAGCTAAGAGCAATGTTCTAAATGTTTGTCACCACCCCCAAAAAAAGTATATGTTGAAATTCTAAGCCCCATTATGATGGTATCAGAGATGAGGACTTTGGAAGGTAATTAGGTCATGAGAACCCCACCCTCACAACAGATTAGTGCCCTTATAAAAGAGGCCTAGAGAATTCCTTTGCCTATTTCCCCAATATAGGAAGAAGTCTGACTATGATGAAGTAAGCTCTCACCAGACACAAAATTGGTACCTTAATCTTGGAATTCCCAGCCTCTAGAACTGTGAGAAATGCATTTCTGTTGTATGTAAGCCAGTCAATCAGTGGTACTTTCTTATAACAGCTCAAACAGACTAAGACACTGAGAAAATAAGAAAATGTGGACATGGTTCAATAGTAATAGTGTCCAAATTATGTAAATCCATACATAGTTAATTTTATTATCATATCCTTTATCTAAAGATAACATAACTGACATGAACTTTACCCAGGTCATAACACAAGCGACCGGTTGTAGTAGACTTTCTTGCTAAACTGGGTGCAAGAACACAATTCTGAAGTAAAAGCAGTCATTTTCTTCTCAACTATAAATGTACAGACATTGAGTGTCTTCACCAAGGAGTGGTATTTTGCTAATATAACCTTTTGAAGGAGGTAACACAAATGTAATTTTACAGTGTTTCCATTGATGCTTTCTTGGGGGTGACTAGATTATGCCACTGGAGATATTTTTACTAAACAAAGACAGAATCTACATATAATTCCATCTTTTTGTTCTCGACCAGTTGTAAAAAAAAATCACTACACACTTCTCATTAAATCCATTCCTTTTCTGCAACTAGTCTCACTTCCTTCCTATTAACTTACTGACTACAAATATCCTGCTTTCCATAACCAATCTAAAAGTCTTTGGCAACTCCCAGAGTTTCAGGCTTTTTCTAAAGTCTTCGCAACAAAACTTACTCACTCTGATGTCTTAGTCTGTTTTCTGTTGCTATAAAAGAATACTTGAGACTGGACAATACATTTAAAAAGTTGTTTTTTACAGTTGTCAAGGCTGGAACATCAAAGGTAAAGGGTTTGGACTGCATCTGGTGACAAGCTTCTTACTGGTGGGGACTCTCTGCAGAGTCCAGAGGCAGCACAGGGCATCACATTGCAAGTGGACTTAGGAGTAACAGCCAAATTGATTTTTATAACAGATCCATTTTTTAAAATAATAAACACCCCCCAAGACAGACCATTAATCTATCAACCTATGAACGAATTACTTCATTCATGAGGGCAGAGCTCTTATGACCCAATCATTTCCCAAATGTCCCACCTATCAACACTGCTGCAGTGGGGACGAAGTTTTTTCAAAACATGAGCTTCTGGGGGACATATTCAAACAATAACCCTCTGCTTTTCATTCTTTAGGTGTTTGCTGTCTGAGGGGCACAAACAAGACAATATAGATGGGTGCTATGAATGGGACTTCTGCATCCCCCAAAATGCATATGCTGAAATCCTAACTTCCAATGTGATGGTATTAGAAGATGAAGCCTTTGGGAGATCATTGGGTCATGAGGGTGGAACCTTCGTGTGTGCGATTACTTCCCTCATAAGAAGAGACACAATAACTAATCTCCCGCTCTGTCCTCCATCATGTGAGAATGCTATGAGAAGACAGCCACATGCAAACCAGGAAGAAGGTCCTCGCCAGACATGGAATCAGCTAGGAACTTGATCTAGGACTTCCCAGACTCCAGAATTATGAGAAATAAGTATTTGTTGTTTAAGCCACCCAGTCTATATTAATTTGTTATGGAAGCCCAATCAAAGGCAAAGAGTTAATTTTTGAATTGTTGTTAATAATTTTAACTCGTTGTGGTCAAATCTGGGAGAAAGTCTGTGCACTAGGAGTAACCACGCCCCTCTGTCAGAACACTTCAGCAGGAGTCAGGAGAGAACTCTGAAGCTCAGAGAAAGGGTCATGCATTATTCAGAGTCACAGCAGTAGTCAATGGTGAGTCTCAAAATTCTGAGTACTGCCCATACAGTCCTACCTCTGTTTCCCTCCACCACTCCACTGCTGCTACTACCAATAGTATGATTGTCAGAACCAATTTTATCCTACTCTGTGTCTCCAGTGACATTGTTCAAGAACTCCCAAACTCTTCCTCATTACCTGAACTTTATTCTCCATATGGCTAGGTTACATCCTCTTTTCTGACACAAATGTCTATATTTCTACGTATCCTAAAACTCTTGGACTATGTTTTACTTGAATTCATAAGTGTCTGTTATCAAAAAAATTCTGTAGATTCAAACTTTTCACTGAAGTTAAACTATTTTTTGTTTGTTTGTTTGTTTTAAGTGAAGCCTGTTTCTCCCGAAAACACTATTTACCCTATATCTGTCTCCAGAGGTGGATGTTTTATCTCTAAACTCCTTATACTAGTGTGGTAATAAGTGGCACAAGCCCTCTTTGCTCCATCTTGACACCTAACTCATTCCTAAAAGTTCTCAGCTTTGGATCTCATGTCCCTGAAATAATCTCTCTTATCAGCTTGTCCTCCTTCCCTCCCTTTTGCAACCATCTATCTCATGGTCATATCTGAGAAAGGAAAAAGCAGCTCTCAAGAACTGATGGGTAGGAGCTTGTCTGGATCTAAGAGTGAGGCATGATATTCTCTTGTCAAATATAAGGAGTTTCATGATACACGAATATCAAACAAGGTCACCCTATGACTGTGATGAAGCTTAACAATAACAAGTCCACTCCACAATCACATTTGAGCATATACATTACCAAAAACACTGTTTTTGTTACCCAGCATCTCCCTCTGCCAGTCATTATGAGGAAAGCTTCTTTTCCACCAATTACAGCCCTACCCCACTTTGTTTCTCTTTGCTCCTAGATAGAAAGTCCTAAGATACCCAATATAGAATTGTCTTTTATTTATCACAGTATCCAATCCAGAATTTAAAAATGTTTTAGTAAACTCTCCAGAAAATACACCTTGCACAATCCCAAATCCTAAAGAACTACCCCTTATACTCTCTTCAAGAGATGCATCAAGGTTCTCCATGGTGTGCATTTAACCTCATTTCAACAAATACCAATGTTCCTAACGTGATTCAACTAGAGTTATGTCCTGGTATCTCTGGCTGGTGGACATTGATATAACTCTGTACATATTTTGTACATTTCATGAAGAAATTTTTGTTTTGTAAAATGAACGTCCTTCATTTTACATAACCTCAATTTAAAGCTCATTTGCTTAAATTCAGGCTAACAAAGTATAAACTTTTGAAATTAACTTTAAAAGATATATTTGATATTGTTTGGCTGTATCCCCACCCAAATCTCATCTTGAATTGTAGTTCCCATAATCACCACATGTCATGGAGGTGGAACGGGAGGGGACCTGGTGGGAGGAAACTGAATCATGGGGGCAGTTACCCTCATGCTGTTCTCATAATAGTGAGTTCTCATGAGATCTGATGGTTTTATAAGTGGCTTTTCTCTCCCTTCGCTAGGCACTTCTCCTTCCTACCACCATGTGAAGAAGGGTGTGTTTGCTTCCCCTCCTGCCGTGATTGTAAGTTTCCTGAGGCCTCCGCAGACATGCAGAATTGTGAGTCAATTAAACCTTTTTCCTTTGTAATTGCCTAGTCTCAGTTACGTCCTTATAGCACCATGAGAACAGACTAATACAATATTTTATCTAATTTAGAAAGAGCTTGACTTTCTTCAAGTACAATAAACATTTGTGGTAAGCTGTTGGGGTTGAACAGATAAGAATAACTCCATTTTACATAGAGGTTGTTTTAGATGCTTGAGGTGTGTTGATTGAGAGAGAGAAATTGTAATCCAGGCAAACACTTCAGATAAAGTTACTGTAAACCTGTATATAAAATAGCAGAAAAATTCCACAATCAGGTCTATCAATTTTAAACCTATATAGTTATCAACATTAATGCATCTATTTCCTATTAAATCCAAATGGAATTTACATTTCAAACATTTAGTTAGCTCATTATAAAAGAAACATTATAAACTGATTTTCACTATATCAGTTAAGGGTTAAGGTTCTCCAGACACATAAGAACAATATGATGTGTGTGTGTGTGTGTGTGTGTGTGTGTGTGTGTGTGTAGATGCACATATGATTTATTTTAACAAACTGACTCAGTGATTGTAGGAGCTGGTAAATCTTAAATGTGAAGGCAGTGTCTGCAGGCTGGAAACTCAAGTAGGAGTTGCTACAGAAGTTTTCAGGTAGAATTTCTTCTCCAGAAAACCTCAGTTTTTGCTCTTAGACTTTTTCAACTGGTTATCAGGCTAAACCACATCCTCAAGAGTAATCTCCTTTACTTAAAATCAACTGGTTGTAGACATTAAGTGTATCTACAAAATACCTTCACAGCAATACCTACATTAGAATTTGATTAAATAACTGGCTACATGATATAACTTGGCTCTGTGTCCCCACCCAAATCTCATCTTGAATTGTAATCCTCAGGTGTTGAGGGAGGGAAGTGACTGGATCATAGGGGCAGTTTCCCCTGTGCTGTTCTTGTGATAGTAAGTGAGCTCTCACTAGAACTGATAATTTTATAAGCGTTTGGCATTTCCCCTGTTTGCACGTCTCTCTCCTACCACCAAGGGAAGAAGGTCCTTGCTTCTCCCTCACCATCCACCACGATTGTAAGTTTTCTAAGGCCTCCCCAGCCATGTGGAAATGTGAGTCAATGAAACCTCTTTTCTTTATAAATTACCTGGTCTCGGGTACTATCTTTATAGCAGTGTGAGAATAGACCAATACGCTACTATTCCAGGTGACACATAAAACTAGCCATCATGTTTAATACACGTAATTTTTCAAATACTATTTAATAAAAAATGTTTTCTTATAATTTGAACACAGCATTGACATCATAAACAGTCAGTATATTAAATGTACTTACAGGTAGAAAAGTATGTAACTTTCTTCCAGTGGTGCCAAACCATTATGAAAGAATTCAGAGTAACACCTTAGGTAATGGACTTTGTTTACTTTGACAACCACGACTGAATTTTAATTATTTATTACTCCTCCTAATCTTATATTGTAATAGAAAGTGTACTGTAATACATTTATAAAATTAATGAATCATGGCTACTTGAAGACACTATCATAATACAGTATACAGTTATCTCTGCATATCCATGGGGAAGTGGGTCTAAGATCCCCCTAGGATATATATCAAAATTCACAGATTCTCAGGTCCCTTACATAAATGGTATAGTATTTACATATAGTCTATGCACATCGTCCCTTATTCTTTAAATTATCTGGAGATTAGATTATTTCTAATGCCCAGTAAAATGTAAATGCTATGTAAACTGTTGTTATATTGTATTATTTAGGGAATAATGGCAAGAAAAAAAATGTTTGTACATGTTAAGTACAAATACAATGTGCTTTTTTTCTTTTTTGAGTATTTGAGATACTCGAAGTATCCACAGTGGTTGAATCCATGAATGAGAATCCACGGATATGAAGGGCCTACTATGTATTGTAACATTTTCTCAGATACAGTGGATAATTTAGAATGAGACAAAACAGATCAAATGGTTTAGGTTAAAATTTTCAGAAAGAGAAACTAACACAATTATATTTATTATTGTGGTTAGCAATATAAAAATGTGATAAACAAATATAAGTAATTTCTTCATAAATATTTGTTGCAGTACACCATAGATTATAACTGTTATCTTTTTTCGAAAGGATTACTCAAACTCCTAACAGCAAGTCCCTTCAACAGTACTATCTCAGTTAAACGGGCACGATAGGAAATTATTTCAACGCTGCATCATTAGCACAATTATTTACATATGATTTACACTATGTATAATACTTTTAACAAACCATTTCCCAAATATGGTATATAAATGTAACATGTGGCTGGGCGCGGTGGCTCAAGCCTGTAATCCCAGCACTTTGGGAGGCCGAGACGGGCGGATCACGAGGTCAGGAGATCGAGACCATCCTGGCTGACACGGTGAAACCCCATCTCTACTAAAAAATACAAAAAACTTAGCCGGGCGAGGTGGCGGGCGCCTGTAGTCCCAGCTACTTGGGAGGCTGAGGCAGGAGAATGGCCTAAACCCGGGAGGCGGAGCTTGCAGTGAGCTGAGATCCGGCCACTGCACTCCAGCCTGGGCGACAGAGCGAGACTCTGTCTCAAAAAAAATAAATAAAAAATAAATAAATAAATAAATAAATAAATAAATAAATAAATGTAACATGTTTATTTAAGTATATATTAAAGCATAAAATTAAATTCTAAATTAATGTTTTGAGGTCAAAAACAACAGCAAAATACCAAAAATACCAGTAGCCTAAGTAAAAGTTTGCAATTTTAAAATGCAAAAATTGATCACTCTGAAATCCCTGTATATTTCTTATTATGATAGAGATCCTAGATATTTGACCTGGAGAATACTGTTAATTCACTTCAACCAATATATGCCAAACAGTTACTACAGAAGAAAATATAACAACAGAAATACTTCTATCTTCACATAGGTAAACTTCGGTCCTTGAACTAAGCAAGGTATGGAAAACTGAAGTGCCTTCAATGGTCAGGAAAGTCACGTAAGTAACTGAATAGCCTACCTAGCAACAGAATGTAGTGTAGACAGTGGAAAACGGAGAAGCGTCTTCTTCCAACTGCATTTCAATCCAAGTATTTTAAAACACTGTGCATACTGAACAAACTAATTTGGCAGCCTGAATTTGGCCCTGAATATAACTCCATTAAACCTCTGGACTAGGCCATCCCTGAAATTCTCGCTGATCTGTATTTTCATTAAAAATGTAATTGCAGTCATCGATAACCTGAAACTATTGGTGCAGAAGTGAGAAGTCAAGACATTACGTCGCTATTCAAATTTCAGTTATCTAAAATAACTCAATATTTAATGAATTAACAAAAGTGTGTGGTAATCATGAATATTATTTGACATTTGCCTTAAAATAGTGCTTGCATGTTTGTGTTATAACAATAATTCAAATATCAGTTATTTTCCTTACTAGAATAATGTGTTCTGAAAAAGGACATGTAGTAAAAGTTTCACTAGAATTCAAAACCAACAGAGCAAGAATATATGACACCTTAAGTTCAGAAAATTGAGACACAAGATGGTCTTCAATATTGAATACATAAGAGTTTAAATGAAATTTGGAAGAATATATAATTGGACTGCTTGTGTGAAGAAGTTTATAAAGTGGGAAAGTCTGAAGATATATTAGTATCTCACCCTAATCCACCCTCACCCCTGAGCTCTCTTGAGGACATTAACCTAAAAAATAATAACTTTCCCAACAGCACCTATTCACCAGTTGATCTCTTCAGTCTTACATGCATACTCTTAAAGCGTCACCTAAATGGGTTTCGATGAGAAGTCTTTTAAATTACATTTCCCAAGAGATTTAGAAAATGTTCAAGGGAATTATATGAAAAGTAAGTTATATTCAATAATGAAAACTAAAACAAAAGGCCAAATAGTGTTTCAAAAGCCTGCCTAATTTTAGTGAGTTCCTACATACACAAGGGAAATAACAGAATTTTTTCAGGTTTTTCAAAATTAACACACATCACAACGTCCTGAGTGACAAGAAACCTACAAACATGTCAAAAGATGTGAATATTTTTTCAACAGATTCAAAGTGAACAAGAGCAGCCCAAAATGCTTCTTAGCATGTATTATTTAGTGCGTAACACAGAGCCTATGGTGCCTAGAACTGTGCTTTGCAATTGAGGCACCTCAATAAATTTGAATGAACTAAATAACAAATATTTTATGAACCGATTAGTAAATTAACATTTCTTTTCTTGCCGAATGTAGTATTTCATATATTAGAAATGGAGGGCAGCCTACAGAAAGAAGGCCTTTAGGCCCGACAGAAATGAGTGATATTTGCATATGGAGGATGAGTAGTAAAACAAATTTAAACAAATTATTCTATGTCTCTGGCACTATTTATCCATATCTGGAGATAATTGGAAAAATAAAGTGCCTTCAACCAAACAGATAGCACAATACCATCTCTTAGTCATATTATCATAATGATCCCTAGAGATTCCATAATTTGGCATATAAATTATAAAGGAAATATGTCTGGAGTCAGGAAATCTGCTTGATAATATTGACTCCCTGTATGACCTCAAAACCATCACTGATTCTTTTGAATTCCATAGTCAGTGAAATAGATAAAATGTTATTATAAGATACTAAAATGCTGACTAACTAACAAAATGTAATGAACAAATTAGTAATGATTTCCAAGTTTCCCAAGACAAATCCCAAATTACATATTAAAGTGATTAAAGGAATATTTAAATTCCATGTTAAATATGTAATATACAGAAATATTCTGTATTTATTTAACTATATAATTAAGACAAATAAACTTTGTAAATCAATTGCAAAAAAAGATGTACCTAAATGTCTTTATTCAGTAAGCAATTGCTTACACAATGGTTAATTGGGAAAATCTAAATAAAAAGAATGAGATTAGATGGAAGATAAACTTTATTCATTTCTGTTAAGCTCTATAACTTATCCAGAAATATTCTGGAGAACTATGAAATATTCACTTACTTCTTGTTCCATGAAATTAAAGCTATATCACAGATATGTTACAGTTTTTAACAGAAATCATGATAAACAGATTGACTTTTCTTTTTACTTGTAAGACATTGCAAAAAGAAAATTTACATATTTTTCATTAGAATTGGCAAAAGAAATATATTTAAAAGCTCATAAATAGGGTCAACATTAACAAGAGGCTTAGTCTTCAAGAACGTTGTTATTTTCCAAAACTCTATGTTTGCGTGACACGATATGACCTAGAGAAGGGACTATATATTTTGACTATCTTCTCAATATGAATGGCAGGATTACATTCTGGATTTAGGATTAAAGCAATTAATCACTGGCGATAAAATATGAAGTACCCTGGTTATTTTGTAAGTAACATCTAACTCATAAAAGAAGACTGTATTAACAGTTACAGGCTATCTTAAATTAATCCTGTAATTTTTCAGAGATTATAAAATTATTTTTTAAATTTGAATTTAAAAATTTCTCAAATAGCCATTAAGTTCTATTGATAGAAAGTAACTAAAAGGTCTTGGAGAAATCAAAGTACCTTTTCGCTGAGTAATTTTATGTTTAAGGGTTGCACTTCCCCGAAGTAAGAAAAAAACATTTGCCATGCTATCAAAATCCTTAGAACTTGGTACGCAATTCAAAATACAAAAATGTGATGATTTCTAATGGCAAAATTCAAATATATTAAAATAAAATATAAAATAAAGTAGGAAAGATATCATAATTATTACTCCATAAAACTGGGATTAAAATCATTGTACACGATAAACACAGATAAGTTTATCTGTCAATTTAAAAAATAAAAAATTAAGCTGTAGAACCATGATAAGCATAAATTCTTACTTGAAAATTTATAAATGTGCCATATATACCTTTTAAGATGATGTTTGTATTTCTCATTGAAGTTGCTAATTCTTAGAAGTTTCAGATCCAGTTTCCTATTTTTAAGTGACAGTATGTTTTAGTATATATGTAAGTGCTCACAGCATCCTCTGTGCTATAAAGAATCATTTTGGGCTAAGTATAGACAGTTCTTTTTAAAATTAAAATCATTAATTTATGAACAGATCTAGAATCTTTTCTGTTATACTTAAAGACAGGCATAAATCTCATCATTTTCCATAATTATACTCATGAGAAGACATCTAGAAAGCACATATAATAGATTAATGTATTATATTGTAAAGAAGTAGTTTCAAATATATTCACATCATATATGAAAATTTACTTCTTTTCAGTCAGTGCAACTCTCATACACAGGAAATACAAACTTGGGCAGTTTTAACATCATCTGGAAGGACTAGCTCAGAAGTGCCTGAAGTCTCTTTCATGATAACTAAGATAATTATGGAGTTATTTCAAAGCCTTTTTATCTTTGTTTGTTCTTTCTGATGTTTGCCTATATTTAGGTTTATCCATCTCATTTAGATAGCTGTTTTTTAGAACCCAATTTACTCACAAGATTACAATGGCAAATCTAGACTTTAACCTACCTTTTGTGAATATAAGTCATAAAGAATGAACCAACTCCAAACACACAACAAACACATCAGCATAAGCAAATTCAACCATTGTTAGAACCTAAGATTAACTTGCGAATCAAGACCTATAGAATTTTAACAAGTTGAGGTATGGCAAATAACTTTTTTTTTCTATAAACCCCACTGTGAGCTTTATCACCTACACCATGGTTGTAAGTATGGAAATGAAAACTTGTGCATTAAGTTTGCCTTTTACCGTAAGTGAAATTTAATTGAAAAAACGGTGTGTACTTCCTTCAAACTGAAAGTTTTTTCCCCAAAATTTTACGTTCCTACATAATTGACTTCTCTAAGTGGGGCCAGAACAATTTCAACAATTCCTTTAGACTTTGGCTACTGCTCTTTGTGGTACTCTACTAAAGAAGACTGCAGAAGAGTATTTTCACTTTCTTTTGGTCAACAACAACCAACAACCACATCCACAACAACAATAAAGGCAATAAACTAGTCCTGCTTTTGAGAGTCTTAAGTAGACTGAAAGCAAGTAGCCAAGAGATTCAAGGTAAAAAGAATGAAATTAAATGCATCAAGAATTTACGTAAAACTTTAGACGAGAACTTTTGATTCTTGGAAAACACATCACAGCGTATTTTCTGTATTCATAAAGAAACATATTTTAAAATACAACAAGAAAATTCGATCAAGAATGCTATATTTACTTTTGGACTATCTGAGTCTGTCCTTAAACTTCTACTCTCCTCATTCAGGCTAAGTTACCACTGTGTAAGAAAGGAGAAGAGAGCCTGCTTCCTAATAAACACAGACTTCAGTGAATCATACATTTGCATACTGCCACCTCACTTTGTCTTTACTCTTTGAAGTACTAAGCCTAATGAGCCTTTATTCTACTTCCTTTTTTACTTTATGGAGGTGTATACTTCTCCAAACATACCAATACATGAAAGTCAGTTTTGCAGGGAGGTTTTATAGCTAAAGGGGGATTTGGATGAGAGGTAGGAGCTATCATCCTGTACTATCTCAATGCTCAGCACATCTTCTCCCACCAATCAGGAGTGCTCTTCCGACTAGGATCCTGAAAAACGAAGCTCTGTGATCCAGTGAGAACCTTCCAGCAACTGCATGGGTTCTATTTGCCTCGCGTTTTCCCTAGTGGCTCTAATGGTGACATAGTGATAGTGCTTCACACATATCCACCACCACTTTACAGAGAATAGCTGAAAGTGGACAGCATAAGGTTCTGGAGTCACTCTTAAGCTTAGCACTGACAACTTCTCACTAGAGAAGTTTGCTATCAGTCCTTCAGAAAAGAGCTGGAATACAAACTCTTTCTCAGACCATCACTCAATCCCGCCACTTCCTCCTTGTGACCAGCCACATGGTTCCCTGCCTCCATCAGAGACAGCCACATCCTCATTCACCTTCAGGCTCCTAAGCCAAACAAAAGGGGTTATGGGGTAACTTGGGGGTTAGAGTTCTTTTCTTTTCTTTTAAAACAGGTCCTGTTGACATATTTGCTTCAAATAAGGAGAGACTGTGGTAATCTTCAGCGTAATGGAGTGAGGTGAGAGAGTCCAGAGCATTGTGGAAGTGTCAACGAAAGCCATGGATCACAGCTTCCCTAAGACCCCTTCCTTTTTCTACACACAATTCTCACCCCACGCCCACCAGATAAATAAATGAGTAAATTATAAACCAAATTGAATCTCAACACCTCCAAAAACTCAATCTTCCAAATGCCCTCTTAAAAATGAGAGAGAGAGAGGAAAACAAGCGATTACCAGAGTTTTGTTCCCGTTCTTGCTGAGAGGGCCCCGGAAAACTCCCTTGATGTTGCGAAAGTGTCCGTTGCTGAGATGCGTGGAGCTGATGACAATGTAGTAACACTCCATGGGGCAGCCACCGCCTCCTCCGCCGCAGCCGCCGCTTCCACGCACCCCGCGCCCACAGCCGCAGCGCGCCGGGGCTGGCGAGGGTGGGCTGGGGACCCGCCACGAGGGCACGCAGCCGCCCCCGGCACGTCCTCTGGAGACCGGCTCACTGCACCCCTCTGTGGTGCGCGCCGAGGCTCCCCCGCCTCCGCATGCTCGCCGCGCTCTCCCTCAGTCTCTCGCTCCTCTGTTTCTCTTCTAATTCGCGTCGGGAAGACGAGCCCCGCGGGAGGATTCCAGGCTAGGAGGGGGCCGGGCGGGCGAAACGGAGCCGAGCGGGAGTCAGTGCCCGCGCGGCGGTCGGGCGGAGCGGGGCTGCGGGAGCCGCCTGCGCGGCAGCAGGAGCGGCGGCGGAGGCAGCATCCCCCGCGCTCGGCGCCTGCACTCGGAGTTGCTGCTGCTGGCAGGCATGAGTGTTATTATAGTGAGCGGCGTTGCCGGTCCATTGCACTGAGCCAATGGCAGGGAGCCACTGGGCTGATACTGAGAGCTGTCAGAGGAGTACATCTGTCACCCGCTGCCTCCCCCGCCCACCCCGCCGCCGGGACCCGCGGCCGCGCCAGCCCGAGCGCGAGTGGGAGCGCCCCGCGCGGCGCCACTGCCGCAGAGGGCCGGGGACGCGACGGCCACCGCCAAGTGGGAGACTCCTGGAAGGTGGGGGCGGAGAGGAAGCGAAGAGGCCGCGATTTCTTGCCTGGCAGTCGGCGTGGGGGTGGGGGCGAGGGGGATAAATAAATTAATAATTCAATACCGAAAGCCACCAGCTTCCGACTGCAGCGAATCCAGGCCGGTGCCAGCAGCGGCTTCTTTCTCGAGATAATTGCTATCCGCTGGGTTTGGTTTATTTGATTTTGTTATTTAATGTGTTTTTGGTATGGAGGCTGGTACCCTGTTCAGTCTTAGGGAAAGGCAAGGAAAGAAAATGTGCCCCCCACCCACCCCTGCTCCCACACATTTGTAGATACCGTAAGTGCTTGTGTTGATGATAGTTTCGGGGGAGGGTAGTTGTGGCGATGCGAGTGCAAGTGGGTAGAGGGTAAAAGCAGGGACTCCTGATTTATGTGTCCCTCCTCCTGGCATTCCCCTCACCCCACCTCCCCTGAGAACCTCAGTTCTTCCTAAATTGCTAAAGCTGAGGGGAAAGGGATGCTTTGCGGCAAAGACTCTGCTGCCTCGAGCTTGCTTTGCATGTCTCTCTAGTTCCTCTCCCACTACAGAGTGGTAGCGAACAAAAGCGTTCGCCCTAGAAGCGACCTGAATGGAAAAATCTCCTGCACACGAACGAATGGGTTTGTCACGGAAAGTAGGGAACCGGGTCTGCTGCGTTCCCTGGAGACAGACTTTCTGGTTGGTTTTCAAGGGTCCAAGGCAGTCGTCAGCCCGGCTGTGCCCTCCCACCCTGCCTCCCACCCAGTTGATTCTCTCTTTGTGTAAGTTTAGCCCCTCTGAGGTGGTGGAGTGAGAGCATCCCATCAGGTATATATACGACTCATTAGTCGGCACTTAAAAAGATCGATAACAGGCAGTGGGAGGCTGGGAGATGGTGCCTTCAATGGATTTACTGAAGGCTTTATTTTTCCTTTCCCTTGAAAGGCTTAATTGGTTAAAGCAGATTCCAGACATTCTGATGCCCCTATGTCAGAACAAACTGCACTTTGATATAAACTGTGTTTATCTTGTTTATTTGGGAATCGAGATTGCAATACATTCCATTTTGTGTGTCTCATATGTAGGATTTTATGTAGCAGTGGCCCAGCAATCCATAATAAGCTCCTTAAATAAATCTGACAGTTTTATTTCACTTTTTGAAAGAGGGAAAAAAGAGAAGAGAGTCAATAGTAGTGTGAGTAAATTATAACTTATAGATGGTAGAAAGGGGAAGTACCACATTCACATAGTCATTCTTCCTGTATTATGCTTCAGTTCAAACAAAGGGGAAAAAAAAGTTGGTATGGTTTGCTCAAAGCTCATTATGAAGTGTCAGAGTTATTTAGAGGCACTTGGCTAAATTTCTCAGATATCCACTTGGGGGAGTCTGCAAGTCTCGGGAGAAAGCGAGAATTTACAAAACTATACTCTGTGGAGCATATCACCCAATAATTTGTTAGAATTCAGTATGGACACAATTCTATCAGAGGAAAAACATTTAATTGATCTACACTAAACATTGCATGGAAATTAAATCAATTTCCAACTACTGTAAAAATATTGTTTTATGTTTATATTTTGAAAATGCAGGCATTCTCTGCACGTGTCAACTTACGAAAGAACTAGTAACCTGTATGATTTCTAGTACGTCTTTTGAAGGTTTGTAAACTTGCAGTTAGTTATTACAAAGGAGATAACGTTTTTTGTATTAATAATCTATACTGAGAAAGCTTGTAGGGAAGTAGAGGAAGCACCATATGTGAAAAGACCAGATGATGTAGGGTTTTTTTAAAATTTATAATAAAGTAATTTAGGAGGTTTGTTGCAATATTTTTCTATCAAAATACTTCTAATGAAATTCTTAAATTTTCGTCTACAGGATAAAGCTCAATATCCAGTTCAGGAAACAGGAAACACAGATATATGACTTGTCCCATGGAACAGAATATCATCTACGTGGACTGTCACACTGTGCTTCTAGTGGCAAAGTTTGAATATATGTATGTATCAGTGTATCTTTAACTTTGCCATTGTGTTGCAAGCACTTGTTGTATCCATCCTATTATTCCTATTATATAAATCAATTTTTATTTTGCAAGACTACCGGTAACGATTTTGGAATGAATTGTTTCTGTGGAACCAAGTCACCCTAATTTAAAAAATATTTTTTTCTCTCAATAATTTGTACAATAGGTTTAATGTATGAGGTTAAATATATACCTGCTTATTATAAATGTGCAGAATCATTTCTTGTTTAGAAAATATTTCAAATATTTTATGGAATACTTATAGATTATTTGTGTTCAATTGGCAACTTTCTAGCCAAACAATTTATAATTAAAAATGTAAATAAAGAAGTGTCATTAGTCTAAAAAATTGCAGTTCATTTTGCTACAATTTCAATTTTGCCCTTTCTACAACTTCAATTGCCCCTTCAATTCGCCCTTTACAACTGCAATTCAAATCAAGATTCTTTAAGTTTTCCTCTTATACTGATTTATCCCACTTGTCTTGCTTTGCTTAACTCAAATTTGGATAATAGGTTTCTGCTCAGCATTGTTCCTCATCTGCTTCTGGCTCACACAAAATTTCAGGACAGTGTTGTCACCTTGACATGTGAAACCAAGGTCTTGCTCCTCTCCTAGACCAGCGGCTAGACCTCTGGGTTCTAAATCCCTTTCCTGATTCATTCAGTCCAGTTCTTCAAGGAGTAGGTAAATCTTTCCTGAGTTTACCTACTGTATGTTACTACCTCCACATGTCTTTCCACTGGACTCCCTACTTCCTGTCATAAAAATCTTTGGATGCTTTTACTATGTCTGAATAACTTCCAATCACTCGATTGAAAAATGCCCACAAATTAGATTGACTTCTGGGTTCCAGCAACTCAGCCTTTCCTGAGCTTTTGTGAATCAAGTTTTTAGTCTTACGTCATCCTGAAATAACAAACAAACCAAATACGTATTCCACTACTTTTCATATGTGTCTGGGATGTATTCATAGTCATCACTGAGTATATTTTGGGATTCAAACTTTTCCTTTTTACTGTAATAATCTTAAGCATATTTTTATCATCTGTATCACCATATAACTGGGTAATTTGTAACTTAGTGTTGCCACTATTTATCACTTTGGTTTACATTCATGTTTATTATCATATTGGTGCCCAGCACTACTGCTTTTATTATTTTTGAATAATAAAAATTTAACACGCGCTTGTTCACTCTCAGTTAATGCCAAGTGATATGATGGCATGCTGCATGAATGAAGGTGCTACATAGTTAAATTGGAAAAAGTGGTAGAAGAACAGCATCACCATAGTGCACTCATAGTCATTGTAAACTTCAGGCATGTGGAGATCAGTGTTGACACACAAACACTCATAAACAAATTCATGTTTCAGATAGGATTTGATTTCAGCAAAGCAACATCATCTGTTGTATTAAATCAAGATGGGGAAATTTGGATATTTTGCCTGTTGTATTTTCATTTGATTTCTTTCTTTCTTTTTTTTTTTTTTGGTTTGTGTTTACATAAGAGCTATAAGCATATGGGGTTGTATAATTAGTTTGATGTTAACATATTTAAGTAAAATTATACCTCAAGTGAACTTAGTATATTCAAGAGAATATTTAAGAGAAGGTCTATATGATATTTACTATGAGAAACGCTGATCTATACTAGTCATGGGATATATATTGAATGTCAAAACTGATATTACCTGAAGCTGATAATGTAATTATATTATTTTATGTGTGATGGTAAAATTTTAAGGTAATTATTAGGTAATAATTTCCTAAAAGTAGCTCCGTGATCATAACCCTGTTTCTGTATTCAAATTCAGCTGAGTTGAAATATGGTCCTGTTAAAAACAAGGATCAATAAATTATCACTGATTATAAGACATATGTAAGGATGTTACAAACAGAAGGGCGTCTTCTAGTCAATGAAGTGTGAAGCCTATATTTGTGTGGATTCTATCACAATTAACACCTTATTCCAAACCACTGTAAGGCACCTTCAACTAAAAGAACTTTGGAATATTGGACAAATAATTATTCAGACTCCCTTAACTTCACTTATTTAACCTTTGAAAGAAAGGGAATAAGCAAGATATTATCTTATGTTTTTTCAAGCTTAATTATCTGATTCTCTGGCAACTTGCCTAGAGCTGATGTTGATTATGCCTGGCAGAACAAAATACCAACTTAGCTCCCCACTTGAAGATGTGTGTCTTGAATAGCTGGTATAACTGTAGAAATTGTGGAAATGTGGAAACTGATACAAATGTAAAAAGGATTAGAGAGAAATTTCATAATTTTTCTGGGTTCAACCTTAATAAGTAGATAAAATAATTTAATTATGCAACTTTTTACATCTTAAAAGAATGATAGAGCATTTGTTAGGCTATAAAAAATATTTAGGTGATATTGATATTTTTCAAGCATTTTTACCCCTTATTTTTCAATTCTAATAAGTAGCCTTGGGATAAATGCCAAAACAATGCAAATAGGAGAGCCAAAGCTACATTTCTAATATGTTGCCAAATAAATTAATGCAATTGGATGACATGTAATTAATTTACCAAAAGGAATAAAATTAAGATATATTATTATGAGTAAAGAAAAAAAGATGAACAATAACTACATTCCTGTGTTTTATTCCGTTTTTTGAATGAAATTATGTAATATCTATTAAAATTAAAATTACATGTAATCTTATATCTAGCCATTGCATTCCTGGGACTTGTTATGTAGAGTAAAATTACCAGCATAAACTGATATTTACAAGAACACTTAATGTAACATTAAGGTAACATTCTTAGCTTAACATTATAATTATAAAAAAGCTAGAAACAAAGAAAGTGATTTTCAATAACAAAATAGTTGCATAAATTATGGTATATATCATAATTATGATATATCATGATATATTTCATAGACTTTCATATACCTATTAAAATAATACATTTCATACACATTGATTAGGTAGGATTTTCTAGTTGTTTTATTATATAAAAACTATTATATAGGATTTGGTTTTGTATTAAAACAAGAACAAGTGTGTATTTTTGTGAAAGAATAAACAGATATCAATAAGTCAAGGGTGCATATATTTTGCTATCATGAGTTTCTTAGTGTCAGGTAAGTGGGAGAAGAAAGAACTAAAAGAGGAGGAGAAAGCTAGTGCGGGGGAAGATAAAGGTGACATGCAGGCACCTACAGACACATTGTTTCTGGGTTAAAAACAAAGGAAAAAAGGAAGCATTGGTGGGAGGGAGGAAGACACAAATACCGCTCTAGTTAGGATGTAAAAAATTGATTCTAGGAGATATGTAAAATTAGGGAAAATATTAAGAAGATACTGAAATGAAAGTAATTGGTCTAAGATGTTAAGTAAAGTTGGGGAGGAGGGACAGATTGGGGAAATTGTTTATAAAATTTGGATTAGTTTTACATATACAAATAGTGATAGTGAGATGTGCAGGTATAAAATGTGGAGTCAGGATCACAACCCATTTGGGAGGCATTGGCATATCAATGCCATTTATAAGCAAGAGCTACAAGAGATCATGTGAGAGCTTATACAGATAGATAAAGAGTCCCAGGACAGATCAGGGTTGACCTGAGAAGCAACAGCTAAAAAAGGAGATAGCAAACAAGCTCCTGGCAGAAGATTGTAAAGCCAAGAAAATGAGATACCTCATAAATCCTTCCTTCCAATGCAAAACGTTAGTTTTAAGGAAATAGTAATCAACTGTGAGGAATGCTACTGGTAGCTGTTAAGTAAAATGAGATGACTAAATGATCTCAATTTGGCCATCTTGAAGGTCATTGGTGACTTTAGCAAAGTAGTCTCTAGAATATGCCACAAAGACTGCATAGAATTTGCAAAAATTAAATTCTGCAGCACAGTTGAGTACTCAGGCATCTGTGCTATTCATATGAGAGAAATTTTGTAGAAATAGTTCTCTATGTAGTACAGATGTGGCTAGATTTAAGAAAAGCATAGGAGGTTAGGACACAATACTGGCCCATAACACAACTTTTATATATACTCAAACTCTCCTCTTGTCTACCATACTCCTTTCTGATAAGAAGATGTGGGAATTTCTACTGAGGTTTCAAATTTATGTATGGTCATGTTCACTAGGAACAAGATAAATATAAATTAAAACTATATAGATTTCATTAACATAAACTATATTTGTCTTAGACATTTTAAGCTACTGTAATAACTATACCATTACTGAATGGCTTAAGCAATAGAAATTTATTCCTATGGTTCTGAGGGCTGGAAAGTCCAAGATCAAGCTGCCAGCTCATTCAGATACTGATGAGAGTCCTCTTCCTGGTTTGCAGATGGATGCCATCTTGCTGTAACCTCATAGCAATTTTCATAAATACTTTTATATGTTTATTTGGTAATATGAAATGGGTACCTTGCAAAATTCAGATGGCAATATTTAGTTGCATAATATTCCTAAAAATAAATGTGGAAATATGTATCTATGTGTCATAAATTCCACTTCCATTCCACCATCGATGTAACTTTGTCTGTTAGATCACCCAATTGCTTACCAAAATTGATTTATCCATGGAATACATCTAAACTAAACAAGCCCAAGAGGCTCATGCTAAGTTTTAGGGTCAACCAATAACGTTTTGTGTACCTGAACTCTAAGAAGCTAAGGAAGAACTGATGGGCATTATTTCTATAATGTATTACTCTAGAGAGGTCAAAAATTGAGAATGTCCCTGAAGATATATTCTTAAGATCTACTCGGTTTAATATTTTATTTATATATGACACCTTTGAATCTTTATAATAAAATTCCTCATATAAATTTAGTATGAATTGGATTAACGTAACTAATTTCATCTATAATATACAATCTTTAACTTTTTCATGAGGATTCTAAATTCTAGTTATAAATATTGAGGAAGAAAAAAGATATTTGTTTATTATGTATGACAGATGAACAGCATGAGTGACAATATTTAAACAATGAAAAATTTTAAACAATTCAAACAATACACAAGATACATTATTGCAAGTAATATATTAAAAATTATATCTGATATAAAATCATAAACATATTAAATAAAAATATATGACATATAACATTTATGCTATTTTAGTGGCATGAGAAAATCATCATGAAGAAAATGTTACAGAAGTGACAGGATATAAGATTGCATTGTATATGCACAAAAACACCCCCTCACACGTACAGGTATGTACACAAATAATACACACAAATAAAAAATTGACATTAAAATATTTTAACAACAAATTCTGGCAAGGCTGCAGAGAAAATAGAATACTTATACACTGTTGGTGGAAATGTAAATTAGTTTAGCCACTATGGAAAGAAGTTGGAGACTTCTCTGAGAAATTAAAACAAAACCAGCATTCAAGCCAGCAATACCATTAGTGTGTATATAACCAAAAGAAAACAAATCATTCCACCAAAAATACCCATGCACTCGTAGTTCATCACAGCACTATTTTTATAATATCAAAGACATGAAATCAACCTAGGTGCCCATCCACAGTGGATTGGATAAGGAAATGTTATACATATACATCGTGGCATACTACACGACCATAAAAAAGAACAAAACCATGTCCTTGGTAGCAACATGGATGCAACTGGAGGCCATTATCCTAAGCGAATTAATGTAGACACAGAAAACCAAATACTGTATATTCTCACTTTTTAGTAGATACTAAGCATTTAGTACTCATGAAAATAAAGATGGCAATAATAGACATTGAGGACTACCAAAGAGCTAAGGGAGGGAAAAAGGAATGGTTGAAAAACGGGCTTTGAGGTTCCATGCTCAGTACCTGAGTAATGGGATCATTTGTACCCTAGACATCAGCATTATGTAATATACCCATGTAACAAACCTGCCCACATACCCCCGAATCTAAAATAAATCAATAAAAATAAAATTATATTAAAAAGTATTGTAACAAAATATTTATAGATAAACCTCTCAAGAGTAAAATTAAGGTTAATTATTTTTCTGAAATATTTTCGGCATATGTTCATATTGTATGTGATCATTTTTCTTTATATAAAAAAACTAATTATAAAAATCTAGAAAAATAATAAATTGATTTGATCTAGCAAAAATTGATGCAAATATGAGAAATAGTAAAAATATATAAACTAGTAAAAATTGAAAAAAAGGTATATGACAAGCATATGTGTTATCAAAATGAATGGAAATAATTTAACTATTTCATAAAAGGAGATATTCAGTTTAGGAAATCTAACAAAAGATATTACTAAAACTATGATGACAGAAAAGTTAAAAGTAAACAAATGGGAAAGATAGCAGAATTAAATACAAACACAAAGAAAACTCTAATATTTACATTTCTACCAATATCAAGTAATATTTAAGACTAAAAATACTGAAGAGTACAATCAATGATGAAAACATAACAGTCAAAAGTATTTCCGCAACAAACAACATAAGAAAAAAATGCATAAAGCAAAATGTTTGGGGAAAACAAACAGAAATCTATAAAGAAAAATTTTAAAAAGTAATATGAATAGACAATAAACATGAGTTGCTGTCTATCCCTTATTTTTTCTATTACATCTTCCAAACAAAAATATTATGTGTTGGATTTTTAAGATTAGTGATGGCATAAATTGATAATAATGTTTGAAAAGTAACTTGATTTTATTTATGAAACATTTTTAAAAAGCACATATCCCATGACTCAGCAATTTTACTTCTTACAAACCATAACACAGAAATAATATCATGAAAAGATAAAAATATTAGCAGAGACATGCTCACTGCAGAATGTTTGTAATATCTAAAATCTGACAAATACCAATGTATACTGTGAAAAATAATAGAAATTACTGTACATTTATGCAATGGTATACCAGAGATAAATTGTTAAAGCATACATATGTCTCCATTAAGAAGGATTTTGGCTGCCTGTGGCTCACATCTACAATCCCAGGACTTTGAGAAGCTGAGATAGGAGGATTACTGAAGCTCAGGAGTTTAAGACTATCCTGGGCAACATAGCAATACCCCCATCTCAAAAAATAATAAATAAATAATAAGGATTTTCATCTAAGGATATCAAGACTAATTACTATGGTATCATCTCATTCTTTTGGTATAAATAAATAAAGATATGTATTTTTCAACAGATAAGCAGATGGATATTGAAAATCATAGAACAAAGAAAGACTGGGTATACAACAAACACTTAACAGTGGCTAACACTGTCAACATTAACTTGGATAATTTTGAGGGGAGGATGAAGGAGATTGAGTGAAGGGTGTCATAAAATCTCAAATGAGAATATTTCTTAATAATTTTAAGTGGAGACTATAATAATACTAGTATTTTCAAATAAATTCAGAAATCTTTATGCCTATTTAAATTGACTTATTTAGAACGCATTCAATGAATTTAATAAATACAATCATTTTTAATTTTATCTGTTTATTTATTTTGGCACCCCCCAAAAAAATGAAGGCATTTTAAAGGCAATTGCCTTGGCTGGTTTGCCCATCATTGCATTCCCGAGGCCTTGAAGTGTACTTAGTCTTTAGAATGTGCTCAGTAATTATTGTTGACTGGCTGAGTTTCAAGAAATTGGAGCAAATGTTTGAAAAAGCAAACACATTATAACATTACTTTCCCCCATGATTTACCTTTTTATTTTAATCCCAGTTCAACAAATATGCTGCCTCTGTATTCATAAACAATAGAACATGAAGGAAATTAGGCTCCCTTAGTACATCACTGAAAATCAATATCAGATTCTCTAAAAATGCTTCCAGAAAACAAAAGCTTAAGGAAAATAGCTTATTTTACTTATGCATGCCAGTCAAGGTACATGATATGGAGTCCAAATCGTGTCAGTGACCCAGGATCTTGGCGTTCTGCCAAGCTCAGTATGTGGCTTCCATCTTGTAATCTAGGGTGGTTGTTCTTGCCTCCATCATTGCATACATGTTGTAGCTAATACAATGGTGATAAGACAAAGTAGAGGGCATTGCTCTTCAAGAGAAAGTCTCTTGTAAAGAAAAGCTATGAGATTACAAGGGATAGTTCTCTGACCATATTTTAATTAGCTATAACCTTGACATATAGCCACTCAAAGCTGCAACAGGAGAATTCGGTGTGTAGTGTTTGGCTATGTATCCACCTGAAATTCAACAGATGCCTTTTAAGAAATAAAAGAGAACTAATATTCTTGGGCAGCATTAATAAAGTTTCTAAATTGATGGGACATTTTATTTTAGGGATATATATCTGTGAGGGACTGATTTTTTTTTTCATTCTTTTGTCCATATGTCTTACATGCTGTTGACAACATTTCAGTGATGTTACATACACTAGAAACACAAAAATCAGAATGTAATATTTGACTAAAAGAAATTTTAAAAGAAATTAGGAAAGGACAGGGAAATATATTCCATTTATATGAGTAATTACTTTTTCTTTTTTTTAATTTAATTTTTTTTTTTTTTTTTTTTTTTGAGATGGAGTCTTGCTGTGTCACCCAGGCTGGAGTGCAGTGGTGTGATCTTAGCTCACTGCAAGCTCCGTCTCCTGGGTTCATGCCATTCTCTTGCCTCAGCCTCCCGAGTAGCTGCGACTACAGGCGCCCACCCCCACGCCTGACTAATTTTTTGTATTTTTAATAGAGACGAGGTTTCACCGTGTTAGCCAGGATGGTCTCAATCTCCTGACCTCGTGATCCGCCCACCTGGGCCTCCCAAAGTGCTGGGATAACAGGCGTGAGCCACCATGCCTGGCCCATATGAGTAATTACTTTCAACATAACTCTTACAAATCTTATAAATCCATAAAGTTTGACCCTCAAATGTTGTTGAATGTCAGGAAAATGAGGCCAGAAAACCCCAATGTAAACTGTCGCACATTGATATTCAACTATATTTTACCCTCATAACTTAATTATTCCACATAAACTTAGCATTTCTGTAATTAGCCTGCATTTAATACATTACAACTCTGAGTTTAAACTTCCAGTACCATATACAAAAATTAGCTTACCTCCTTCCAACAAACTAACTTGCTTCAAGGTGGTGATATTAAAAGTACACTTTAAAAAACATTTTTCTCAAGGAAGATTCTTTGTCTTCTTTGGAAAAGAAAAGAAAGAAAAGCAGCAGCAGCATTGTGACTATTCATACTAATGTGTGGGTATCATGACTGACTAATAGAAAACAATGCCCTCATTCATCTTCCCTCTGATTATAGTAACTAACATGCAGCAATGGACTTCAAGTCTTGAAAACTTTTATTCTAAATATATGTACATATATAAATATATACATCTGTGTGTGTGTATATGTGTGTGTGTGTATATATATATAAATATATCGAGAGAGAGAGACAGAGAGAGAGAGACAGGGGCTCACTCAGCTGCTCAGGCTGGAGTGCAATGGTGTGAACATGACAGTTCTGACTACCTGGGCTTAAGGGACCCTCCTACCTCAGCCTCCTGAGTAGCTGAGAACCGAGGTACATGCCATCATGCCCAGCTATTTTATTATTATTATTATTATTATTATTATTATTATTATTTGTAGAGACTGATCTTGCTATGCTTTTCAGGCTGGCCTTGAACTCCTGGGCTCAAGTGATTCTGCATCTGTGGCCACCCAAAGTGTTTGAATTAAGGAGTGAGCCACTGGAGCCAGCCCGTATTCTAATATCACTTATTTGATTTTAGAGATACCATTTTGACTGGGATTTATTTTGTGACAGAGATATGTATTAACTCTGTTTACCTTTGATTGCAAGCCCCATTATGAAGAGTTCTCATTCTCATAGCCCAACCTTAATTGTAAGTCAAAAACAACAACAAAAAAGACACACAAATCCAGTATGTACAGCTGAAATATTCTATTCTGTATGAAACTTTTGCCTTGATTTTAATGATCAATGTTTAGCATTAACTAAGGCTCAGTAGTCTTCGCATTAATTTGTTTTAATCTTTGAATCATAGCCTCATTGCTAAGACTATAAGCTGTACTCAAAGCAGTAAAGTACAGGTTTTCAAACTTCAGTCTGCACCAAATCACCTAGATAACTTTCAAAACACACACTTTTGAGACAACCTAACAGAATGGGAGGAAATATTTGCAAACTATGCATCTGACCAAGGTTTAATATCTGGCATCTATAATGAACTTAAATACATTTACCAGAGAAAAACCAACAACCCCAATAAAAGTGGGCAAAGGAAACGAACAGACACTTTTCAAAAGGGAACATGCATACAGCCAGCAAACTTATAAAAAAAGCTCAACATTACTGATCATTAGAGAAATGCACATAAAAACCACAGTGAGATATCATCCCACACCAGTCACGATGGCTATCATTAAAAAGTAAAAAAGTAACAGATGCTGGCAAGCTTATGGAGAAAAGGGAACATATACACTGTTGATGGGGGAGTAAATTATTTCAACCATTGTGGAACACGGTATGGCAATTTCTCAAAGAACTAAAAATCAGAACTACAATTTGACCTAGAAATCCCATCACTGGGTATATACCCAGAAGAATATAGGTTATTCTATCATAAAGACACATGCATGCGAATGTTCATTGCTAAACTATTTGCGATAGCAAAGACATTGAATCAACCTAAATGCCCATCAGTGACAGATTGGATAAAGAAACTGTGGTACATATACACCATGGAATATTATTCAGCCATAAAAAAGAATAATATCATGTCTTTTGTTGGAACATGGATTAAGCTGGAAATCATTATCCTTAGCAAACTAATGAAGGAACAGAAAACCAAATACTACATGTTCTCACTTATAAGTGGGAGCTAAATAATGAGAACTCATGAACATGAAGAAGGAAACAGCAAACACTGTGGTCTACTGCAGGACTGAGGTTGGGAAAAGGTAGAGAAACAGAAAAAATAATTATTGGCTACTAGACTTAATACCTGGGTGATTAAATAATTTGTACAAAAAAACCCATGACACGAGTTTAAATGTATAACAAATATGCATATGTGCTCCTGAATGTAAAATAAAGATTAAAAAAAAAAAAATCACGGAAAGTTTTGGACTCCAACCCCAGAGTTTCTCATTCAGTTTGTACCAGGTAAGAATACATAATTTGCATTTCTAACAAGTTCCCAGGTAATGCTGAGGCTGCTAATCTCTAGTCTGTGGACTACATTTTGAGAACCCTCTGTGTGCACAGCCAGCGTTTTGATTGCTGCAAGTTCTTTCTCTGAACAGAGCTACAGTGTCTAAGATCTCTGTAATTGGAATGATAACCACAGCCTTCTCTTCAAGACCTGAAAAAGATTTTCCTTGATGCCACTACACTGTTAAGCACATATGGTGTAGTTATGCTTTCATCATTCAAGCTTATGGTCTGACCTTTTGGTCAAATAATGATTATCATTACAAAATTCAAACACTTTTTTTAAAATGTTGTTTTAAATTATTCGAAATTAGCTCACAAAATACAGCTTCTTAAGTAGATAATTATAATGAGACGCGTATTGCTAAATAGTATAGCATCAAATCGAAATACTATAATATAAATGCTGTTTAAAATTCAATAGTAAAATATCTGACACAGAGGTACAATTATACAAAAGATTTATTTTACTAAAATATAATAATATGGATAACAGTAACAACTTGACAGGTAGACTGTAAATAAATACTGAGGCCAAATTTAGAATATTTGTAGGAAGCATTTGAGTGGTAAACTGAACAAGTACAAACAAAACAGATAAATTTTTTTGTGAAGACTTCCAGTAACAAATAAATAAAATAGATTGAAAAGCATGAAAGAAAATGAGATATTTTAGATATTCATTTTGTTTTTCAGTGTCTTTATTGTGTCCATTTTTAGTGGAAAGAGGTATAGTTACAAATATCATTAAGCCACATTTTGCAGCATTCATTTTCTCTGGCTAGTTGTGAGAAAACACAGCTTACACGACGAAAGAAAGCGATTATGTTTTCAAATGATTAAAAGTTGTTTTATATGTCTTACTTTTATTTTGAGGTATTTTATGTTTCATTTTAAATCTTATATGCAAATCTAAAACAGTGTTTAATTTAAGTTGGGAGTAGCAACCTCCATAGTAATAATAGGACAATAGTGTGTCACTCACTATGTAAGAATCTGAATCTAAATGAGTGACTATTTTAATTGCTTTATATTTAATTGATTTATTTTATTTTTAGAGTAGATTTAGGTTTACAAAAATAATGAGCAAAAGGTACAGAGTTCTCATAACCCCCTTACCTTTCTGTCATACAATTTTCCCTATTATTATTATTATCATGCATTAATATGGCACATTTGTTACAATTACTGGACCAGTATTTATACATCATTATTAATTATAGTATGTGGTTTATATTAGGATTCACTATGTGTTGTAGAGTTCTACAGGTTTTGATACATGTATAATGGCATGTGTCCACCATTATAGTATCATGCAGGGTGATTTCATTGTGCTTAATATTCACTGTGATCAATCTATTCATCCCTCTCTCCTTACCCCAGACCCCTGGCAACCACTATCTTTTTGTTGTCTCAATAGTTCTTTCACTTAACAATATGTATTTCAGCTTTTCATGCTTGATGGCGTATTTCTTTTTATTAAGTAATATTCTGTTACACCAATGTATTGCACTGTGTTTATTCATCTATCTATTGAAAGACTTACTACTGGCTTCCAACTTTAGGGAATTATCAATAAGACCACTATAAACATTTATGGGCATGTTTCTGTGTGGACATACTTTTCAACTCTTTTGGGTAAATACCTAAGAAATCAATTGCTAGATTATAGGATAAGACTATGCTTATGTTGTAAGAAACTGCCAAACTGTCTTCCAACGTGGCTGTACCATTTTACATTTCCACCATCAGTGAATGAATTCCTTCTGCTCCACATCCTTGTCATCATTTGTTACTGTTAATTTTTCAGATAGTAGACGTTCTAATTGGTGTATAATGGTATCGCACCATGCTAATTTGAAGTTCCCTAATGACATATTGTTTTGAGCATCTTTTCATGTGTTTATTTACCAACTACATATCTTCTTTGAGGAACTGTTAAGATACAATTATTTGGGCTTCTAGTTCAATATACAAATAGTGTAGACCTCATAAAATTCAGTTTCCGATCTTAAAGTTTTCATTTTCTTTTTACTTGATCTCAATAGAAGCTCTCAAATTCTGTCTGTTCTTGCATCTATTTCATGAGATTTTTCAGCATAAGTAAATATCAAATAAAAACAGTTATAAAATTGTCTTCCTAAAATCCAAGCTGAAGAAAAGATAATTCATCACTTTCAAAACTACTGTGTAACAATCAACTTTTTTCCTTGAATTTCTGAAAATATCCTGCCAAATCTGAAATAAAGTATGTTAAGAGATACATTTTCAATAGTATAATCATCCCTCAGGATCTAACAAGGATATTTTTACTTGTATTGTAGGTACATAAACTACATGTAGAGATAAACATATTTATATAAATTGTCCTGTATATAATTACATAATTATATATAAAAAATTAAATAATTTATCTCAATCCTATGGCTAATTCAGTTATCCCTTAATTGAAACATATTTAATTAAATTGTATCATTTTAACTGTTGCACATATGGCTACTACTGACATTTATTTTGCTAATACAATTAAACTTAATTGAAAAAAAGGGTTGAGAGGCAAGTTTAAATTTTTTTTTAATTATTAAGAATTTTATTCACTGTAGAACACTTTGTGTTTTACACACCAGGTAACCAGCTGTGGATATTTTACCTTCCAAGTTTCTGTCAATAATTTATTCCTATGTAATACTTGAAGATATTGAAGAGAGTTATCATTTTAATATTTGCTTCATCAATAAACATGATTAGATTATACTGAAATCATGGAAATTCTATGAACTGTTTATCGTCTGTATTTTATTATAAAAATTTTGGGGGGTAAATGTCATTTGGATGCAGAGAGACTTGGCGATGTTACAAAACAACATTCTTCCCTGATTGAATATGATGCCACATAATGGACTTGGCTAACATCTTTCATATGCATTTATACCTATATATTTGCATAGTTGCTGTCCAGGCATCTTGTAAAAGGGGTACTGGAAAACTGTCACTATTCCTCCACCCTGTATTAAAGTTAAAATATAAGAAACATATATAGTTAACTAATAACCCTTTTGAATAGTCAGATTGAAATAATAATAATACCTTAAGTCTCCGTGTAACTCACTATCTTAGAGTTTCGACCAGAAAGTCAGATTTAATATACATCAAGCACAGTGATACTAGTTCCAGGATCCAATTTAATAACTTGGGAGTCATAGATGTACTTTAAGTAAATAAGATTATGAATATAAATGCAAGGATTTGTATAAATATGGACCTACACAATATTGCTGTGCTTTACTCTTCATGTTTGTGACACAGAGAGGAATCATGGCCAACCAGAAGAAGATACATCCATACCGGCAGGCAGCTGCGAGAGATAAAAGTGGTGGCCATTTGTCAATTTCGGCTTTTGTTGTCATTGCTTTTGGTGTTTTAGACATGAAGTCCTTGCCCATGACTATGTCCTGAATGGTATTGCTTAGGTTTTCCTCTAGGGTTTTTATGATTTTAGCTCTAACATTTAAGTCTTTAATCCATCTTGAATTAATTTTTGTATAAGGTTTAAGGAAGGGATCCAGTTTCAGCTTTCTACATATGGCTAGCCAGTTTTCCCAGCACCATGTATTAAATAGGGAATTATTTCCCCATTTCTTGTTTTTGTAAGGTTTGTCAAAGATCAGATGTGATAGTTTGCTGAGAATGATGATTTCCAGCTTCATCCATGTCCTTACAAAGGACATGAACTCATCCTTTTTTATGGCTGCATAGTATTCCATGGTGTATATGTGCCACATTTTCTTAATCCAGTCTATCATTGATCAATATTTGGGTTGGTTCCAAGTTTTTGCTATTGTGAATAGTGCTGCAATAAACATATGTGTTCATGTGTCTTTATAGCAGCATGATTTATAATCCTTTGGGTATATACCCAGTAATGGGATGGCTGGGTCAAATAGTATTTCGAGTTCTAGATCCTTGATGAATCACCATACTGTCTTCCACGATGGTTGAACTAGTTTACAGTCCCACCAACGGTGTAAAAGTGTTCCTATTTCTCCACATCCTCTCCAGCACCTGTTGTTTCCTGACATTTTTTTTTTTTTTTTTTTTTTTTTTGTGACGGAGTCTTGCTCTGTCACCCAGGCTGGAGTGCAGTGGCCAGATCTCGGCTCACTGCAAGCTCCGCCTCCCGGATTCATGCCATTCTCCTGCCTCAGCCTCCCAAGTAGCTGGGACTACAGGCACCCACCACCTCGCCCGGCTAGTTTTTTGTAATTTTTAGTAGCGACGGGGTTTCACCGTGTTAGCCAGGATGGTCTCGATCTCCTGACCTCGTGATCCGCCCGTCTCGGCCTCCCAAAGTGCTGGGATTACAGGCTTGAGCCACCGCGCCCGGCCTGTTTCCTGACTTTTTAATGATCACCATTCTAACTGGTGTGAGATGGTATCTCATTGTGGTTTTGATTTGCATTTCTCTGATGGCCAGTGATGATGAGCATTTTTTCATGTGTCTGTTGGCTGCATAAATGTCTTCTTTTGAGAAGTGTGTTCATATCCTTTCCCCACTTTTTGATGGGGTTGTTTGTTTTTTTTCCTGTAAATTTGTTTGAGTTCTTTGCAAATTCTGGACATTAGCCCTTTGTCAGAAGAGTAGATTGCAAAAATTTTCTCCCATTCTGTAGGTTGCCTATTCACTCTGATGGTAGTTTATTTTGCTGTGCAGAAGCTCTTTGAAGCTGGAAACCATCATTCTCAGCAACTATCCCAGGGACAAAAAACCAAACACCACATGTTCTCACTCATAGGTAGGAATTGAACAATGAGAACACTTGGACACAGGAAAGGGAACATCACACACCAGGCCCTGTCGTGGGGTGGGGAAGGGGGAAGGGATAGCATTAGGAGATATACCTCATGTAAATTACGAGTTAATGGGTGCAGCACACCAACATGACACATGTATACTTATGTAACAAACCTGCACATTGTGGACATGTACCCAAGAACTTAAAGTTAAAAAAAAAAAAAAAAGTGGTGGCCTGCAAGGGAACAGGCTAGGGAGAATAGAGGATTCTTTGAAACTGCTTCTTTCCTCAATTCTTAGCAGGATATTTTGTGCATCATCCAGCTCCTTCAGCTCTATCAGGCAACAGCAGGGGTATCGGTGGCTATTGAGATAAACAAGCAATAGAAAGGCAATTGAGACAAAAGGGAAGTACTGTCTATTTATCAGTAGTTGTAGTTTAGTCTGAAAGGGTGAATTGGAGATACTCATGCTACATTAAGCAGTAGCAATTGAACTAGAATCGTTATTTATAAAAATATGTAAAGATATCTATGGATTCTTAGAAATTGGTAGAATTGTGAAATCTGCAAAATATTGGACTGTTAGCTAACAAGCAGGAGGTGGCCTGTACCACTCAATTTTTGAATTGGTAGCCAGACTTTTTCTGAACTGAGGCGGCAATATACTGAAATCATAACCAGATTTTTTAAAAAGAGATGTTTTACCTTGGAACATTTTTAAAGTTAGAAGAAAAATATTCCTAAAGGACTGAGAAAAGAACCTAAATGATCAGCTCTAGTACCAAATATTAAGATACTTTGATAAATTCAACTTTTCATTATAAATAAGTATGAAAATAATCACCTGTAATGATAAACTAGTGACATTCAGTTTGCCATTAAAGAGTACAGGAGTGCTGTTGCTAGTGAGGAAGAATGTTATAATAGTACATATCTAACTTGGCAGAGCCATTCATTGAAAAGATTTAAAAACACCTAGAAGTATTATAGGATGTCAACTAAGAGAATGTAAATTAAAATTTTAAAGTAAAATAATACTGCACTATCAGATAACACACACATACATATATACACATACAAATAAAAAGAACAGGAGTAGGCAGAATAAAGAACAGGAGGAAGGTTCAAGCTGGGACAGAGCGGGTAGCTGCAATCCAAACTGCATTTGCCATGCGACTATAATAGATGCAACAGCTGTGGAGAAAAATTATGCATTAGCATGAAGATCCATGTCAGTATTATGGCTTCTAGGTCCTGTAAGGGTCTAGAACACAGCCTCCACAGAAGTGCTTTGAAGAGTCAGCCAATTTCCTACAACATTCTATTCTAGAGTAACAAGTAGTAGATGAACCTCAATACTCAAGATGGCACAAAATTAATGCTTATAAGCATGCAGAAGTACTTGAATATTCCCCCTCAACTTCTCATTAAAACACACACAATCAAGAAGAATAAAGAAGAAATTGAATCACACTGTTACCAAAAACTGAAACACAGGGCTGCACTGAAGTATATAAAATCAATTTTGCATCCTTGATTTGGGTTAAAAAGTTGTAGTTACATTGCCTATGATACAGTCTAAATTAATAACCACGATTAACAATGGTGAATGACCATTTTGAAATTTCCAGAATGAAAAAAAGAAAGTATCTACAAGTATCCTCTACAATGATACAACTTGAAGTATCCTACAATTAATACCACTCTACAAAAAAGGTGAAGTGCGGTCCTCAAATTATTTTGCAATGCTACATAAACCCCTCAGAAGTTATTGTTTTCTTAAAGGAGAAAGGCTTTTTATGTAATATTTCCATACCAAGACAAAGTATTCATACAAAATGGTAAAAGAAAACAATTTTATTGATGCAAGGGCAAAATAGGCCATTTATTAACCCAGAAATACAAGACAGTTTAATATTAGAAATCAAATAATATATTGCATCAAAAGGTCAAATGAGAATTTACTTTTTATATAATGTAAATTTATCCCTAGGAGATTTGCTAATGGAAACATCATTTATATATAGTCTAATTGCTGTTATGGAATTCAGGACATATAATTTACCATATAGTTACAAAATAACTTGCCTGCCATCATTAGGGATTTAAGTGTTCTAGTTAAGTGAATTTTCAATAGTCTTAAAATTTTAAAAACTCATTAATTTTAAATATATTACATACTTCGCTGACTTAATAAACAGGGTATTTTAATAAAATCTGGTATGCTAATAAATGTAAAATTGTCATTATGAAAATCAATTACTATGCTCTATTACAATGATAACTTAGAACTGTTTGTTCAGGACCTAACTAAGAGCTGCATTATAAGATACAAACAATTTGGATGACGCATGAAAAATGTATATTTGATAATAAGTATAACTATTCTTTCTCCTATGCTTTTCTTTTGAGTCTACTGTCAATTCAAAATTAGTATGTTTATATTACTTCCATTCCCTTCAAACGTGGTGACCTGTTATTTAAGGAGAACAAAACTAAATGCCTTCATAGGCAGACAGGAAACTTCATACTTTTAAGTAAACTTTCAAATTTTAGAACAGATTTTAATTTACAGAAAAATCTTGAAGATACTCCAGAGTTCCCATATACAGCATATCTAGCTTATTTTATGTTAGCATTTTAGATTACATAGTTCTCAGTTAATTAACAAATATTAATACATTATTATTAAAGTTCACACTTATTCAGATTTCATTAGTTTCTTACCTAACTTTTTTATTTTTCCAGGATTCTACCCATGATACCATATTACATGTAGTTTTTTTTTTTTTTTTTTTTTGAGACGGAGTCTCGCTCTGTCGCCCAGGCTGGAGTGCAGTGGCCGGATCTCAGCTCACTGCAAGCTCCGCCTCCCAGGTTTACGCCATTCTCCTGCCTCAGCCTCCCGAGTAGCTGGGACTACAGGCGCCCGCCACTTCGCCCAGCTAGTTCTTTTATATTTTTTTTAGTAGAGGCGGGGTTTCACCGGGTTAGCCAGGATGGTCTCGATCTCCTGACCTCGAGATCCGCCCGTCTCGGCCTCCCAAAGTTCTGGGATTACAGGCTTGAGCCACCGCTCCCGGCCTCATGTAGTTTTTATATTTCCTTATCCTCCTTTGGGCTCTACCAGTTTCTCATTCTGATCAGCTTTTGGTAGAATGTTCTCAGTCAAGATTTGTTTGACACATTTGTGATTATTAGACTTGGAATATGGGTTTTGGGGAGGCAGATCACAATGATAGGTGACATTTTAATCACATTTTATTCAGAGAACATGCTATCAACATGAACTATTACTATTAATGTTGATCTTGGTCACCTGGTTAAGGTAGTGTTTTTCAAGCTTCTCCACTCTAAGATACTCTTTTCTTGCCCCTTTCCATACTGTACTCTTCAGAAGGATGTCACTATGAGCAGCCAGCATTCAGGCAATGGGCATTGTGCTCTATTTTCTTGAGTAAGGATTATCTACACAAATTATTTGGAATTCTCTGGCATGGGATATTTATCCATTCTTTCCTATTTACTTAGTTATTCAATCATATATTGATATAAGTAAGAATATTCATTTTATACTTTGGCTACAACCCAATACTACATTATATGCAGTAGGCATATTATTTGAGCAAATGCCCCTAAGAGCTCTTTTAGTTGGTTCCTCTGTCTCTTTGACAATGTCCATCATTCTGAGTTTTGAGGAGATTTTTTGGAACACTTCCTTTCTTTGTGACACTTCAAATGTTCTAGGATCAGCAACCCAAGAATCAAGCCATTACTCCAAGAACTCTGGATGCTTTTATTGGAAGATGGTATTAGAATGCAAGTTCAGGACACTAGGCATTCTCATTGTTACTGGGATGTCATGGCTTATAGGTTCTCTCAGGTGACAGAACAAGGAAATATATGTCTGCATACTAACTCACCTTTATATACATGTATATGATTATTTCTATATAAAACCATCAGTATCTATATTTAGCTGTCTATATTTAAATTAAATTTGAGTATATACTGATGACTCCAATTCTAATCCATTGCCATATGGACCCCCTTGCTTATATGTAATCTCTCACTCCAACAATGAGAAACCTACTTACTTACATGCTTCTTTAATTCCA
This sequence comes from Theropithecus gelada, assembly GCF_003255815.1. NCBI lineage: Eukaryota > Metazoa > Chordata > Mammalia > Primates > Cercopithecidae > Theropithecus > Theropithecus gelada. The sequence continues at coordinate 60,994,531 of NC_037680.1, read as the reverse complement.
TTATGCTATGGTTTGGATGTTTGTTACTCAAACCTCATGTTAAGATTTGATCCTATTGTTGGAGGTGGGGCCTAATGGGAGGTGTCTGTGTCACAGGGGCACATTCCTCATAAATGGCCTCTCTTGTGGGTGAGTGACTTCTCATTCTATTAGTTTCCCTGACAGCTGGTTGTTAAAAAAGAGCCTGCCACGTCCCTCTTCTCTCTGTTTTGCTTCCTTTCTCACCATGTGATTTCTGCACATACTGGCTCCCCTTTTCCTTCTGTACAATATGAAAAGCTACAAGCTAAATAAACCTCTTTTCTTTATAAATTACTCAGTCTCAGATATTCATTTATAGTAACACTTATTCTATACTAATAGATTAAGACAATCATTTTTTTCAGGTTAATATTTACCCAAATAGAAAATAACTTTATTACCTAGAATAGTGTTCACTTATAGTCACTTGTAGTTAATATTGTCCTTAGTCTTATGGAATCAATTTATTTCCAAAGTTACTAAGGTAAGCATCTGTTTACCCACATGATTTAGGAAGGATTTTTAATATATTTATAATACAAATATATTCCTTTGTTACGTTCTGCATTCCTTCCTTGGATCTCAAAACTTCTAAATGATTTTTTAGATTTCATACGTTAGGTTAACACTTTGTGCTATGAAGTCCGTACATTAGGTTAACATTTTGTGTTGCTATGTAACCAAGATGATAGTAACATACAGCACAGTTTCATCATGTTAACGAATCCACTGTGCTTCATCTATTCCAATCTCATCCTACCCAAGCCCCTGAAAAACACTGATTTGCTTACAGTCTCTGTAGTTTTGTCTTGTCCTGAATGTCAGATAAATGGAATGATAGAGTGCATAGTCTTTTTAGACTGACTGACTTCATCTTTCAATATGTATTTAAGATTAATTTATGTCTTTACATTGCTTAATAGTTCATTATTTGTTATCACTGAATAGTATTTCATTGTATGGACATATCAAAATTATCCATTTAACTATGCAAGGACATCTTGATTGTTTCCAATTTTTGGCAATTATGAATAAAGTTGTTTATAAAATTCTTATGCCGGTCTTTGTGTGGACATAAGATTTCAACTCAACTAGGTAAATACCTAGTATTATTCCATAAATGTCAATTAATTCAAGTTGATGGATAGTACTGTTCTAGTCTACTATATCTTTACTGATTTTCTGTCTGCTTGATCTATCAATTACTGGAATAGGGATTTTGAAGTCTACAACTGTAAGAGTGGATTTGTTTTCTCTTTTCAATTCAATCATTTTGCCTTATGTATTTTGACATTCTAATGGAATGGACTCAAACAATCCTCCCATCTAAGCCTCCTGAGTATCTGGGACTGCAAGTGTGCTAATTTTTGTGTTTTGTTTTGTTTTTTGTTTTTGTAGAGACAAAGTTTTACCAGGTTGCCCAAGGTGGTTGTGAACTCCTGAGCTCAAGCTATCTGCTACCCTTAGCCTCCCAAAGTGTTGGGATTACAGGCATAAGCCACTGCACTTGGTCTTCCACTTCATTTTCTTATTGCTTGTACAATTTCTCATGAAAAGTCCACTGTAAGTCCAAAAGTCTTATACCACTGTTAAGTAAGCACCCTCCCCACCTTATTTCAAGTTGTGTTTTTTTTTTTTTTTTTTTTTTTTTTGAGATGGAGTCTAGCTCTGTCGCCAGGCTGAAGTGCACTGGCGTGATCTTGGCTCACTGCAACCTCTGCCCCCCGGGTTCAAGTGATTCTCCTCCGTAGCTGGGATTACAGGCATGCGATGCCATGCCCAGCTACTTTTTTTTTTTAATTTTTAGTAGAGACAGGGTTTCACCATGTTGTCCAAGATGGTCTCGATCTCCTGACCTCACGATCCGCCCACCTTGGTCTCCCAAAGTGCTGGGATTATACGCGTGAGCCTCCGCACCCAGCCAGATTTTTTTGTTATTGCTTTATTGCAGTCTGAATATACGTCTAAGTTGGCTTGTTGGTTTGGTTTATTTTATTTATTCTGTTTGGTCACGTTATTTGAGCTTCATGGACCTGGGTTTTGGTTTGGTGTCTAATACGGTTTGGCTGTGTCCCCATCCACTCATCTTCAATTATAGCTCCCATAATCCCCATGTGTTATGGGAGGGACCCAGTGGGAGGTAATTGAGTCATGGGGGCAGTTACATTCATGCTATTCTTGTGATAGTGAGTTCTGATGAGATCTGATGGTTTTGTAAGGAACTTCTCCCACTCTTCACTCTCATTCTCCTTCCTGCCACATATAAGAAGGACATGTTTGCTACCCTTCCCCCATGACTGTAAGTTTCCTGAGGCCTCCCCAGCCATGCTGAACTGTGAGTCAATTAAGCCTCTTTCCTTTATAAATTACCCAGTCTTGGGTATGTGTTTATTAGTAGCATGAGAACGGACTAATACAGTGTCTGTTATTAATTTTAGAATGTTCTCAGCCATTACTGCTTCAAATATTTATTATGCTCTATGTTCTCATTACTCTTTCTGGTATTCCAATTACAGTTATGTTATAAATGTAATATTGTGCTACAGTTCTTGAATGTTTTGTTATATATTGTTTTATTATTTTTTCTTTATATATTTTAGTTTGGGAAGTTTTCATTGACCTTCCTTCAAGTTCATTGATTATTTTATAAGCTATGTCTAGTCTACTGATGACCACATCAAAGGCATTCTTCATTTCTCTTAGTCTTTTTCATTTATAGTGTTTCCTTTCCATTCTTTCCTAGGATTTCCATCTCTTCTTAAACCACTTATTTCATATGTTGTTTATTTTCCACTTGAGCCCTTCACGTATTTATCATTGTTATTTTAACTTCCCTTTCTGATCATTCCAATATTTGTGTGATATGGTTTGGATTTGTGTCCCTACTAAAATCTCATGTCGAATTGGAGGAGGGGCCTCGTGGGAAGTGCTGTGATCATGGGGGTGGATTTTTCCCTTAATGTTCTTATGATAGTGAGTTGTGATGGTATAAATGTATGTGTCACTTCCCCCTTCTCTCTTTCTCTCCTGCTGCCTTGTAAAGAAGGTGTTTGCTTCCTCTTTGCCTTCTGCCGTGATTGTAAGTTTCCTGAGGCCTTCCAGTCATGCTTCCTATTAAGCCTGTGAAACTGTGAGTCAATTAAACCTGTTTCCTTCATAAATTACCTGGTCTCAGGTAATTCTTTACAGCAGTGTGCCGTACCCGAGTCTGTTTCTGATGATTGCTTGGTTTCCTCAGAGTGTGTTTTTTCTTGATTTTTGGCATGACTTGTAATTCCGTTGTTGTTAAAATGAAGGCATGTTGTAACGTTCAGTTATAAGTAATGTCAGGTAATGAAAACTGAGGTAAATTGGCCTTTAGTATTCACGTTAATATGGCTAGGAGTTGAACTGTGTTTAATGTTTGCTGTAGCTATGAGTGCTAGTGAACACAAATTTCTCCAGTTTCCTTGGTTTTATTTCCCCTCTGCATTTTAGGGTTCCCTAAGTACTGTTGCTCAGAGATAGTCTGTATCTTGCACTTCTTTTAGCTATAACCCATTGTTATTATGCTGGAGCACTCACTGTTGGTATGGTGGTAAGGTATATAACAGAAGTGAGTGCCAACTTGATTGAATTGAATGATGCAAAGTATTGTTCCCGGGTGTGTTTGTGAGGATATTGCCAAAGGAGATTAACATTTGAGTTAGTGATCTGGAAGAAGCAGACCCAGAGTGGCTAGAATAAAGCAGGCAGAAGAAGGTGGAAAGAACAGACTTGCTGAGTCTTCCAGCCTTCAACTTTCTCCCCTGCTGGATTCTTCCTGCCCTTGAACATCAGATCCCAAGTTCTTCAGGCCTGGATTCTTGGACTTACACCAGTGATTTGCCAGGGTTCATGGGCCTTCAGCTACAGACCGAAGGCTGCACTGTCAGCTTTCCTATTTTGAGGTTTTGGAACTTTGACTGGTTTCCTTCCTCCTCAGCTTGCAGACTGCCTAATGTAGGAAATCACCTTGTGATAGTGTGAGTCAATTCTCTTTTAAACTCCCCTTCATATATACATATATCCTATTAGTTCTGACCCTCTAGGGAACCCTTTACTCAATTTTGCACACATTGTTTTTAAGGGAATTTTGATAGAAGTTTAGTGAGGAATCAGTCCATACAATACAAATGGAAAAGTTGTTGAGAGGAGATTATTTCTTAGATAGTCTCTTAAATATATTGAACTCACTCTTCCCTTTCTCTGTGACAATCTGCATTACAATATTTTAATTTTTCTCTGAAAGAGAGTGGAATTTATAAAATTATTTTAGAACCACTTATTATTACTATTATATTTTAATTCTGGGATACATGTGCAGAATGTGCAGGTTTGTTACATAGGTATACATGTGCCATGGTGATTTGCTGCACCCATCACTCCGTCTAGGTTTTAAGCTCCACATGCATTAGGTGTTTGTCTTAATGCTGTCCCTCCCCTTCTACCCCACCTCCAACAGGCCCCGATATGTGATGTTCCCCTCCCTGTGTCCAGGTGTTCTCATCAGAACCACATTTTTAAGAAGTAAAAATACACATTCACATTATCCTTTGGTTTTTGACAGTTATTCCTCTTAAAAATCTTTTTGAAAAGATATTTTGTTTAACCATTCATTACAGAATCTTAGGTATGTAAATAGTAATTTATTTTACTTATTTTATATTTTTGACTTTTCAATTTTCAGTTTATTTCCTTTCCCCAATAAAACACATTGCAACAGAAGTATAACATGCTATAGCCAATCATTTTCCAAATGAGATCATCTGGAATCAACTCCTTACTTGCCTTTACAATAAAACATCTTTCTATACTATTTAGTATCTTTAGTAGAGTCCTTTAGAACTTTTATTTCTACAAAAAATGTAGTGAAAACTTTAACTATATCTACTGGAGAAAGCAAGCAAACTTAATGACAGAAACAAGAATAGAACTCTTTTTTCCTGCTATTTGGATGTTTTTGAAATAGATCCAGTCCTTGAATCTTTTATATTTGATTAAAGGAGATATAAGATTCATTTTTATTTCAGTTATTTCTGGTTCCCTGTTATTGACAGACTCTTAGGACAGAGAACTCTTTATCGGTATCCTTATATCCAAGCCTTTAAATAAATTAAGAATTATATTGGCTTTTATAAACCTATATTTTCCTGTTTTAACTTTCATGTTAAACTTTAAAAAATATAATAAAATCATTTTAAGTTTGAAAGGCGTCTTCTTAAACATACTAGACTGCTTATAGGCATGATATTAAAAATTCATAGAACTACTTGTGTACAAGATAAATTTCCCTTGAAGACTGATTAGTTTTCTTTATTATTTTATGTGTATTTAGGAGAGGTTTCAACTTTTCATAGGTTACTGGCCTGGCAGTTCTACAATTGGAAGAGAATCTCTAAAAAAGAGTTTTAGAAGATGCAAACTTTCTAGCAAAAATCCTTGTAGCTAAAAGATTAAGGCTCACCACATTTGTTTAAAAGTCATAATAATTGTTATTGTTTCATAACAAACTGAACTGTTAAATTTTGCCTGTGAATATCAAGGGCATAACTATCAAATTTGGTTTAACAAAATAAAGTATCTCAGATAATCTGAGTAGGCCTGATTCAGTCAGTTCAAAGACCTCAAAAGCAGAGCTGAGGTGTCCCTGATGAAGTATAAATTCTGCCTGTGGACAGCAACTTCAGCCCATGCCTGAGAGTTCCAGCTTGGCTGGGCCTGTGGATTTGGACTTGTGTAGCCAGCCTTGTAACTGTTTAAGCCAATTTCATGTAATAAATCTCTCACCATATCTCCTTACAACTTTTTTTTTCTTGATGAGCCCTACTGATATACTAGCAAAACAAAGAAACATAAATTTTGACATGGAAGTAAATATTCATTTAATTTAAAATTGAGTTAATAATCAGGAATATTGTTAAATAATCTTTTTACTGACATCTAAGAAAAAATCGTAAAGCAGCTTTGTAAAATAACCAATTTTATTTTATAAATAAAATATATTTTACACATTACATTGAAGAACAATTTTCATAGAGTAAATTCATCCCATTTTTTCCCATATGGCTCTCCAACTTTTGGCAAATGCATAAAGTAGTGTAATCACCACTATAATCATCATTAAAGTTGTTCGTCAAATTAAGAAATTTCCCCTTTCCTTTTTTTTCAGTTAACCACCCTCTCCCACTACCAGCAATTGAAAAACATTTGTCTATGTTCTGTTCCTATAGTTGGTTGTTTTCCAGAAATATCATATAAGTGATACTATATATAACCTTTTATATCTGTATTATTTGACTTAGAGTAATGCATTTGTGATTTATTCATATTGTTGTGCACATTAGTTCTTTCCATTTTAATGTAGTGTTCCTTTGGATGAATGTACCACAGTGTGTTTAGACATTCTTCAGTTAAAAAGAAATTTGTGTTTTTTCATATTTTGATGATTACAGTTGGGTCCCTGTAAGTAAGCCTACTTGCTTTTTTTCATTGTCTCTTGAATGTATTCATTTATTTATAAAATATTCACAGGACTCCTGTTTTGTGAGTAGGTTAATAGTACTGGGGATGTAATGATGTGTAAGGTAGTCATTACTCTACAAGTTGTGGTAAAGATGGCTAAACAATAACTTTGGGAGTAGTGGATGCTTAAGGCACATGAGGCTCACACAGTTGAGCATAATTTGTGGAATTAGGAAATGATATCTAATTCCACAAGTTACATGGGAATTAGAAATCACTCACATGGAATGAGAGCTTTAAATTGGTTTCTGAAAAATCCAAACAAGATTTCTAAAATCAAGAAACCATAGTTTCATCCTTGGCCCCGTCAAATAACATTTGCCAAGTCCTGAAAACCTGCTGGATCTCAGTTTTCTTATCTGTCAAGGAACTTTGGATTAGATAAATTCTATAGTTCTTTAAATAGCTCTAAATTTTATAATACTTTATAATGTATTTTATGAGTAATAACAACTGTGAATTCAAAGCACCTGTCAATAAGAAAAAAGTATTAAATTCTGTAGAACCTTAAAAATGCTATTACATTTCTAGAAACATTAGAAAATCTCGTTTTAGGGTGCTGTTAAAAATTTTTCGAACTGAGATCAACATTTAAATCTCTGAATCCTGTGTTGGTTCACAGATTTCTTAATCTACAGATGCATGTATACAACTATTTGGAGATCATTTGTTTTCTAGACTTTTAAGGATTTTTTCCCAGGGAATGAAAAACTTAGTAGAAACCTTAAAATGTTTTTTTGCACCAAATTTTGAAGTAGACAAATTAAGCACAGAGGTCTGGCTAGAGGGAATAGAGGTAATTATCTATTTTATCTATATAGAAAATTGCATTGTCTAAAGCAATTCTGGTATGGCCTTCAAATTATATAGGACCCAAAGAAAGGAAAACATTTTGAAAGAGGAATTAATTCTCATCCGATGATTTTCATCCTTCTGGAATTTTATTTCCGATATCCCTCTGACAAAAATCGTTTGCCAGTAGCTTCAGATACATTATTTTCAAGGTAGAACTCAAGGAGAGAATTTAAGGCAGGAATAATAGAGGCTCCCAGACACATTATCATGTGTTAAGGAGGGTAGATGCAAATGACCTAGTGGACCTACTCTACTAATATATCTCAGTGCCGTTAAAAGTATTGCTCATGTAAGATTTGAAAATTAATTATGTAGATTGTAGTTTCTGTGTATAATAAATTTGAAACGGAAAATTATTATAAGTTGAAAAGCCATGTTTCAATTTCTATTTTTAAAATAACTCTTGAATATGCATAGACAATTAAAAATACATTTTCTAGATAGCTAATAGTGTTCATCAGGTAATATTTGAATTCCTTTTAATCAAAACCCTTATGGTTTTAATTATGAATTTTTTCCTAACTTTTTTCATTTCTTGTAATTTAAATGCCCATTTTGAAATCTTTTTATGAAAACTTGAAACTCATTTTCCTTTGGATACAGTGTTAAATTTCTCCCAAAAGCTACGTAGTGTCAGACAAACACATTTTATTCCATGTCTTGTACCATGGCAAGCATTGAGAATAAAACAGTGAACATCATGTCTGCCTTGAACAACACAGTTCACCCACTTGAATTAATTAAATGTATATATATGCATGCCTGTGAGTGCAAGTGGTATGTGTATTTGTGTGTGTGGGTGTGTGTGTACGGGTGTGTGTGTACATGTCATTTTCATTTCAAAGAATTTACATAAAATAGACTTGATTACTTCAGTGAATTTAAACTGGTAATTAATAAGAGAAAAGTAGAAATCAATTATAGAAGGATAGAGATTCTGAAATGTTTGGAAATTAAGGAGTACTCATAATAATACGTCAAGTAAATCACAATGGAAATTTTAAAAATATTAAACAAAAAAAACAATGAAATGCAACATATCAGGACTTATGAGGCCGACCCAGTGTTTACAGGAAAAGTTATTTCTGAATATATATTTGCATACATATATATTTGCACATATTATAGGTACATACATATATATTTACAAGAAGATTGAAAAATTAATAATGTAATCTTCCAACTGAAGAAATAAAAGTTTGAAAAACTTAAAGAATATGGAAGAAACCCAATAATAAAAGTCAGAGTAGAACGTAATGAAATAGAAAGCAGATGTACAATACAGACCCACATCAACATTTTGTTTCCTTTTTTTCTTTCATTCAAGACAAAAGAGATTGTGTGAATAAATAAATGTGTGTCCCTTTTTATTCAAAATAAATAAGGGATATTACTGCAGGTATTAAAGACATTTCTAGACAATAAGATGTTTAAGAAACCATTTGTCTGTATACCAATTAATATAAAATTGACAAATTCTAAGAAATATGTTTTAATAGTTGTGTTTTTAAATAATTTTTTTCATTCTTTTCAACAAATATGATGGCACTTGTTAAAATTCAATATTTCTTTAAAATACAATCTCTCAGTAAAGAGAACTTACATAATCTGTTAAAATTCATTTACAACAAAAAAGTGTCAACATCATACTTAAAGGTACAGTATTCAACACTTTTCATCTTAATTCAAAGGACACAAAATATTCATTCTTATAATTTTTACTCAATCTTATATTGGCTTTCCTATCCAGGAGAAAATAGCAGGAAAGGAAAAAAGTTATAAAGCATAAAAAACACCAGTAAAACTGTCATTATTTGAAAATGACTTATTTTGTACATTAAAAAATCCAAAAGAATTTATATAAATATTATTAATGAAATATATGTTATTAAATAAAATTATTCAAAGCTATAATTTAATTAACAATGCTTCTGGATAAGAGGTCAGTATATAAAATGAATACAATTTTAGCTTTTAACAACAAAAAACAGAGTTGAGATTAAAAAGCAATATCATTTACAATAATGTCAAAGATGTAGAATACCTAGGAATAAATTTAATAAAAGATGTTCAAGACTTCTAAATTGGAAACAAAATAAATCATTTCTGAGAGAAAAATAGTATCAACCAAAACAACTGAAGAACTATTTAAAGACCATTCATTGGATGATTCAATATTGTTAAGATTCTCATCCTCCCCTAATTTTCTCTTGGTTCTGTGGAATCTAACTCCATATTGAATATGTAAAGCACATAACCTAAACTGAATAAAAAATTGTTCCATTTCTTGGCTCCATCAATAGATTTAGTGGTGCTATCTGACTTGGTCAATCCAATCAGAGTGAATCTCAGAATACTGGATGTCAAAAAATTACCAGATAAAAGTGACACCTTTTCTAGCTGGATAGAAATTAAAATAATGTCCCTTCCATGATCTTCTGGCAGCCATATTTTGATTACATTGGTTTGTGACTGCAGGCAGTGGGCAGTTTTAGGATGAAAGCTACATTCTGCAATGAAAGAATTGCAGAAAAAAAAAAATGAAGTCAGATATTTGTTGAAATCATTAAGTCTCTGGGTCAAGCCTTGACTGAAGTACTTGGTAATACTGGACCAACAGTATTTTTGTTATTTGTATTATTTGGGCCAACAAACTTCCTTGATTAAATTATTTTGAGATGATTTTATATAGTTTGCAACACAACTTATTCCACCAAGAACTTCTGAATCTGAAAGTGCTTGCCATTGTAATAAAAAACAAACAAACAAACAAACAAACAAACAAAATGGGCCGAGCGCGGTGGTTCACTCCTGTAATCCCAGCACTTTGGGAGGCGGAGGCGGGCAGATAACGAGATCAGGAGATAGAGACCATCGTAGCAAACATGGTGAAATCCCGTCTCTACTGGAAAAAAAAAAAATACAAAAAAATTAGCTGGGCGTGGTGGTGGGCGCCCGTAGTCCCAGCTACTCGGGAGGCTGAGGCAGGAAAAGGGCGTGAACCCGGGAGGCGGAACTTGCAGTGAGCCGAGATCGCGCCAGGGTGACAGAGCGAGACTCAGTCTCAAAAAAAAAAAAAAAAAAAAAGTCACCATTAATAGGCCTACTATCATGGTGTTTGGTTTATTCTATTTTAAAAGCCAAAGGACAGAGAATCATCTCTCAGGAGGCTGTCTTCTACCTACACTTTATAATTTGGCATTACAGAATATCTTGAAGCTTTGAAGATAGAATGTTTCCTGATAAATTTTGCCTCAGGTATGAGGTCATTAGGATTGATGAAAGTCTCGTAGAGTTGGGGTGGAAGAAATGCAATCTAGATATTGGAGAATTGGAAGTATTTAAATGATTGGAACAGAATGGGGAAAGTTTTCTAGAAGGCAGTAGGACTTGTATCAATGGCACAGAAGAAGGAATAAGAAAAGTTATATTCACAAAAAACAGAAAAAAGTCTAGCTTCACTAAAGCAAAACAATAATTTACAGAATAATAGGCAGAAATTTGCACAATGAAGGTCAAGTCAGATGCAACAGCACTGAAATCCAAGCTTACAGGGCTTCATTTGGTTTTGAAGAACTGAGAAGCATCACCTATCACTCTGAGAATTGACTGGAAAATGGAATTCCAGTAGGAGTTAGTTACAGTTAAATCATGGGTGATAAATACATGAATTAGTGTAAATACACCTTATTTGAGAAGTGACTGAAGACAGGAAACTCTGGGGGTTGGCCATTATAGGAAGTATTACACAGAAAAAAACAGGCTGAGACAAAATGTTCAGTGACTCAATGAAGCCCGTGTCTCTACACATTGTATTCTCTCCACCTAGCATGCCCCTCCCTGTCCCTTATGCACTGAATATTTCAGTGGCAGCAGTTTTGCAAATGAACCTGGTTTCGAGTGCCAGTTTAACCTCATTAAGCTTCATTTTCCTCAACTATAAAATGGGGAAAATAGTAATGTTTATTTTTTAGAGTTGTGTAGGATTTAATTTACTATAATATCTAAAGTAATTAGCACAATATATAAAATAATATAAACAATTATTATGTGCTAGAATTACACATTTGTTCTTCCATAACATTACCTTGTTAATAAAATGATTTTAACAATAGCAAAAGAATAACAGGTAATGGCTATTCAACATCTGCCATATGACAGTCATTGAACTTCTGACTTTACATGTAGGTGTTTAATTTAGTTCTTATAACGCATCTGTGAAAAATTGTTATTATACCATTTTACATATGAGAGGACTGAAACTAAGAGTTTAAGTTACTTTCACAGTGTCACACAACCAGCAAGTGGTAGAGCTTCGATTTGTGCTCTGGGTTACTGGGCTCTTAACCACACTATGTAGAGCCTCTCATATAGACTGCACTTACAGAAAAATACTCTAGTATTTTAATTAATTGTTTACATATCTTTGGAGACTAGAAGATTTGTGAACAATAAAAAAGCAACATCTACATATTTCTCATATATTTTATATAATTTGTACATAATGCCTATCATATAATAATCGCTTAATGAATGTCAGCAGAATTGAATTTGATTTGTGGCCCAAAAACAGGCCCAATCCAGCATCTGAACATCTATACCTATTCTTACAAGGCAGAGACGTTTATCAGATATCTGCTCTTTTCCTCTGACATTACAAAATGACTTCACAACAGCGACAAGCAATTGGATAAATGTACAGTTACATTTTTGCCATGTTAACAGGCCAATTTGGTGATAGTATTTTACAGATGGTACAATTAAGTAATTTTCTTCCGCTCAAGAATTAAGCCTTGATAATACAAAGAAATCAAGTCAATGTAATGACATTTAAATAGTACAAGTATAAAGTAGAACACCAGCTTCATAGTTAAAACAAATAAACAAAAATACTTGTTTGTTTGTTTGTTTGTTTAAGATAGCAATAATTTACAACATTGAGTCTAAACATGAGTTCTTGAGGTTTGCTAACCCTGGATATAGATAGTGAAGATTTTTTTTTAAATTATATTCAAGTAATTCTTAATAACTGGAATACAGATATTTACTTCTTTAGTGTCCTTTAACATTCATTCATTTTAATTACTATGAAATCATTTTTTTTTCTTTTAGTTAGTTTTGTATTCCTCATGTTTATGTCATTTATCCATCCAGTGACATGTCTGCATATCGGAATGTGGGTGATGCCATATATATTTATTTGGTATTTTCTAGGTCCCTAATGGGGACCTAATGATGTTATTAGGGACCTAGAAAATACCAACTACATATAGTGTCTGTATTAGTTCAACACTTGTTTTCAGAAGACATCTAAATGTTCAAAATTTGTAAATAGATGAAACAGTGGTTGTTGACTGAGGAATAAACTGAGGTATGTCTACTAACTGGAATTTGGGAATATTAAAATAAAAAAATCGATTTCAGTTTTAATCAATTTAATGTTTATAAAACAAAAAGAGAATACAGTTTCCCCAAAATAATGACTTAAATCACATATTTTGAGAATGACTAAACATAGTTATAAATATATTTAAAACCTATAAATCTCTCCTTAGTTTTTAAGTGTAAACCTGGTGAATTAAATTTCAGTAAGACGCCAGAAGGAAAATGCTGCTGAATAAGTTTACATGACTATCTTACACTGTTTTTTTTTTCAGTTTTACACATTTCATATTCAGTTAATGAAATCTTTTCATTTTTCTATTTTTTATAATATTGCTTTACGTAGTATAATTATCCTAATGAGAAAAATATGGGACATATTTATAAGAATACTACTCTCTAGCCTTTAATTTTAAACCAGATATAAAAGGAACAGTAAACACTCAAGAGCATTTGAATAGAAAAATTATCCTGAAAATTGCTCCAAGTGGTCCATGTATATGCAGTAAACAATTTTACTCATTTAGTGGATACCAAAAGGAAACGAAATCCCCATATTTATCTTATCACGTTTTAAGTATCAATCCGTTGTGTGAAATTGTAAATCATGTCTTACATTCCACTTGTACAGTGCCAAGTCTCCTCAAGAATTAAACATAGTTCTTAAAGACTCCCTGAAAATGTGTACCCTTTATCTTATATGACGTCCATATGCTAGGAAAGTACTGTTTAAATTGGGAGAAATCATAACCTTTCCCTCTACAACAAAAATATGCACTTAAAAATAAACACTCCAGGCAATGCTAGAAGATGATAGCTTTTAACGGACTTTCTGTTCCCTCTTCATTCTAAAATTTTGTGTTACTATATTTTACTATCATGAGACTTTATGTCCTTGAAATCCAAATGTTCTAGTTAACACTATAAACCAAGATCCAGAGACTATTGAGCAAGTTCCTGACGTTAAAATATCAAATCATTTGGTTCAACAACTGTCATTATTATAATTTTTTAAGAAAAAAATATGCTTTTGGAGATCATGCTTACAGAACATGCTCATGATTTCAAGCCCACACAATATTTTAATTCCATAAGGTGTGTGGGTGGTTATTTCAAATTGACATAGTTTTGTGTTATTTTTTACATGCAAAATTATTATCAGATGGAAGGGAAATTAAATATTCTAAATGTGATTTTAAAAACCTAGTGTTCTTGACTTATATTTCCAATTCTAACTAGTGCTTAAATTTACCCATTTTTGGAAAATGAACAACCTTGACAACATCAGTATTAATAAAAATAGAACTTTGTCAAAATATCTGAAAAAAATTCTTGTGTTACTTGGTTCAGTGTATAAATGTGAGAAATATTGCTAAATAATCTATACTTTTATCAAATAATTTACTGATAGGTATTGACTAAAATATTTTATAAAACATAAGGTTGACTTTCATATGAGACCATTGTTAGGTCAATTTCACAATAGATTTCATATATACATTTTAGTAACAGAGTAAATAAAACGCTTGACAGAAGGTTTTATCCTAAGTTTTCAGTCATTAAATATCTGAAATAATAGCAAATTAAGCCTCTTTTGTCAAACAAGGGCATCACAATATGCTTACCAATAACGTAATATATGATGTTGCAGGATAAATTCAATAACTCTCAGTAACTAGTATTATAAGACAACCAATATATGTCATATTGTGTCAGATACTGTCTTAGGTTATGTACATGGTTTCTTAATATTAGCAAATTCATAAAATCATAGGGTTTATGAACCAATATTTTAAACACTATTAGGGAAGAAATTTTATGCTATCATAAGCAGAAATGGTAGCTAAATATTTCTAATGACTATGCCCCATCCACAGTAGAGGGTTTTTATTTTTCTCTCTAATCTGCTATGGAAATATATAACACATCATTAGAGCTTTATTTTCCAATTTTTCTAGATTTTAGACAAGGAAATGAGTTTCTTAATTTCTACTGTTTTTGAGATTTGCTTTCAGAAGCTTAATTGTATTCTCTCCTCTGTGAATGTCCTTTCTATATTTTAATACAATTTTTCATTAAATTGTTTTATCTTTATCACCATATTGAATTTGTTAATATATTATTGATTTTAACTTTTTGTCTATCAAAACAATCCTGTTTTTTAACAAAGCATTCTCCCAGGCTCTCATAGATATAGACAGATGCAGGACAGAGCAATCCACCTCCCTGTGCATGTAGAACTCTTACTAACCAGGTTACCACACTTCCACTCCAAGATGAATCTAGGCATCAGTGCCACTAGAGTCTGTCTCCAAATGTCACTGAAGACGTGAGACTCCTTTAAATTCTCAGATCCCTATTACCTTCTTCTTTCTCCATCAAAAAACTCTGATATCTGTATTCACATCTACAAGAAAAAAGGTATCATTTACATTTCTGAATTCCCCAGTCTTCTTCCAAGACAACCAATCATTTTCACTGTAGAAGCTAAATTGTTTTAGCTCAAAGTTGAGAGGTCTCAGTGAGATATATTCAAGTCATCATCTTGAATGAAATCCCCAACCATGTTGATAATTTTTTAAATAAATTAAAATTGCCACTACACAAAACACAGCCAAATTAAATCCATTTATTTCACAAGTACTAAATGTCTCATGTTAGATTATTAAACATATAGCAACATTTCAGAATTAAAAACATATCTTCCTTCATCCCCTGGAGTGCTGTCTACTAGCAGCACTCAGCTAAGTTTTTTTTCTTTTCATTGACTTTTGCTGAAGAAAACCACTTTACCTATGCTCAAGTCCACTTCTCAGGGGCAGTTAGCTTTCAATGGCTACTGTATGTATGGTCCTATTGTTTTAAGTTTGGGACAACTCTGAAGGGCCATCAAAGTTTCAAAACTCTCCTGAAATTGGTGGCAGGCTTTGTTGTGAATACTTTCCACTCAAACTTCTCTCTTTGCCCAATTTTATTTGTAACCTCTTTTTATGTGTTGATATTGAGATCAATCCACAGTGAACCCCTGAACTTAAATTTCTACCATAAAATCTATGTCCTGAAAACTATGAACATTACATAGACAACCATCACAAATCTTAAATACACTGAAAATACATGTGTGTTAGGGTCCTCTAGAGGGACAGAACTAATAGGATAGATGTATATATGAAGGGGAGTTTATCAAGGAGAATTGACTCACACAGTCACAAGTTGAAGTTGCACAATAGGCCATTTGCAAGCTGAGGAGTAAGGAAGCCAGTCTGAGTCTCAAAACCTCAAAAGTAGGGAAGCTGACAGTGCAGACTTCAGTCTGTGGCTGAAGGTCCAAGAACCCCTGGCAAATCACTGGTGTAAGTTCAAGTGTCCAAAGGCTGAAGAACTGGGAGTATGATGTTTAGGGCAGGAAGCATCCAGTATGGGAGGAGATAAAGGCTGGAAGACTCGGTAAGTCAGCTTCTCCCACCTTCTTCTGCCTGTTTTATTCTAGCCATGCTGGCAGCTGATTAGATGGTGCTCACCCAGATTGAGGGTGGGTCTGCCTCTCCCAGTCCACTGACTCATATGTTAATCTCCTTTGGCAACACCCTCACGGACACACCCAGGAACAATACTTTGCATACTTCAATCCAATCAAGTTGCCACTTAATATTAACCATAAGTGTACCCCTTGTCAACTTAGACTCATACACATTCTCCTGAAATCATACATAATTTCCAAATAAAGACAATAATAAAGTCATAATTATACTTAACATAATGCAAACGATCCCTAGTACAACCAGGAGGGCATGAATCCTTAGCCTAAATGTTATTACAAAATGTTAACAACACTTAAATGATGAAATGAAGTCAATAAATCTTATGTCACATGATAAATGAAAAAGAAAGGAAGTAAAATGAAGATATTTTCTTAGTACAAGTGTATACATGCACAAACATATTCTTAACAAAATAGGCTGGGCACGGTGGATCACGCCTATAATCCCAGCACTTTGGGAGACCGAGGTGGGCAGATCACGAGATCAGGAGTTCGAGACTAGCCTGGCCAATATGGTGAAACCCTGTCTCTACTAAAAATACAAAAATTAGCCAGGTGTGGTTGTGCACGCCTGTAGTCCCAGGTACTCGGGAGGCTGAGGCAGAATAATCGCTTGAACCCAGGAGGCAGAGGTTACAGTGAGCTGAGATCGCACCACTGCACTCCAGCCTGGGCAACAGAGTGAGACTCTGCCTCAAAAAATAAAAAAAAATGAAAAACAAAAACAAAATAAAGAGGAAAGACTCATGACAATTATATTCCTCGTTTCTGCAACTGGTAACACGGGTGTAGCTGGTATTGATGACTACCTTCTTTTACTACCCATTCCCTTTGCCTTCTGCAAGCACCTCAGCGGGTTGTAGTTTTTACCTCGGGTGTGACACAAACCTTCATTCCTGAAGGGTCTGGGCCATTTGTAGTTCTGCCTAGATTGGGTTGTTGTAGTTTCCTATTGACATTAATTACAGGGTATGGTAATGCTAAGAGATCCCCTATGGGATCTCCTGTATTCCATACATACTCTTCCTTACCTCCAATGTGGAGTAGTAGACTGATTTCATCTTGATATTCCAGGTCAATCACCCCATCCAGCAATGTAACTCCCTTCCTAGCCTGTTAACATAGAGGTAGGAGGAGCCCAAAGTGGCCAGGTAGCAATCTTAACTTTCAGTTTGATGGAATCATTTGTTGTGTCTCCTGGTGGCAGGATTCTTCCCTCTGGAACTAAGACCTCTAGAGCAGCAGAACATAATGTCACAGGAACAGGTAGGAAAAATGTTGCTAGCAGGTCACAAGGGGTGATGGTGAGTGGTCCCGCTTCCACTTCCACCACTTGATTCCTGGACCCATGAGTCTTGGTTATGAGAGAAATGGTACCATATATTGGACACTGAATCAGGGTATACACAGTCTTCTGGAGAACTTCGCCCCAGTCCTGCAAAGTATTGTTGATGGCAGCTGCCGCTCCAGATGGCTTGCCACTGCCATCAGGCTGGCTGCTGCAGAGAGGGCTGCATGCTCCACGGAGCCAGTGGGAACCCTGCCCTTCTGGGCGGGGCTACAGCCACCAAAGTTGTGGCTACAGATCCTAGCCTCCGTGTGTTCATGGGGGCTGACACGCCAGATCTCTGCCACTTCGGCCCCCTCCGGAATTTGGGCAGTGACGAACCTAAGAGGGGAAGCCAAAGGGGTGCTGCAGATAACTCAGCACTGGCCTGCAGGTGCCCCTTGGTACCAGCAACCTAAGCACCATGGACTGCAGCGGGAGACAGGCTCCTGGGCAGAAGCAGGCGGCTACCTGGTAAGGCCCCACCTTCAAGCCAGCGAGCGCTAGAAGACTGGGAGTTAGGCTGCCAGTCCCATAGACAGGAGTGGGGACTGGTGGTGCCTTTTCTTGGCCCACCCATGGCCGCCCATGTACCAATTGGCATGCACCTCCTCCCCTGTGAGGTCCATTAAAGCCCCGGGCTTACCCAGAGCAGCCAGATGATGCAGAGACGATGCGATGACTAGCTGCAGAGGGTAGCTACCCTCTCTGCTGATAGCAGGAGAAGGTGACCAGCTGCAGAGAGGAGCTATCCTCTCTGCTGAGAGATTCAGAGACCTACAGAGACATCAGGACTATGAGCTGCAGAGAGGAGAGGGCTACCTGCTGCTGGGAGCTGCAGAGAGGATGGGAAGACCTACTGGCAGAGAAAAGTCATCCACTCCAGGGCCTCCTCCCTGTTGAGAGCCCAATACTCCATGGGACCACCTGTCTACAAAGGAGCTATCCACTGTGGGTCTCCTCAGAGCTGTTCTAACACTCAATAAAGCTCCTCTTTGTCTTGCTCACCCTCCACTTGTCTGCATACCTCATTCTTTCTGGACACAGGACAAGAACTTGTGCAAAGGCACCACTGGTCACAGAAGTTTCCTGCCAGAAAAGGGACACCCCAAAGATCCCTTAATGTTGTTATCTAGTTGGTGGTGTAATTGTGCCTTCAAAAGGCCATTCCACCTTTTTATCAACCCAGCTGCTTCAGCATGTACACGTTCAGGGGAATGTGGTAAGAACAGTGAATTCCATAAGCATGAGCCCACTATTGCACTTCTGTAGCTGTAAAGTGAGTGCCTTGGTCAGAGACATTGCTGTGTTGAATACCATGACAGTGGATAAGGCATTCCGTGAGTCCACAGATAGTAGTCTTGGCAGAAGCATTGCATGCAGGATAGGCAAGCCCATATCTGGAGTAAGTGTCTATTCCAGTGAGGACCAACCACTATCCTTTCCATGATGGAAGATGTCCAATATCATCAACCTGCCACCAAGTAGCTGGCTGATCACCCTGAGGAAGAGTGCCATACGGAGAGCTCAGTGTTGGTTTCTGCTGCTGGCAAATTGGGCACTCAGCAGTGACCGTAGCCAGGTCAGCCTTGTGAGTAGAAGTACATATCATTGAGTCCATGTGTAACCTCCATTCCTGCAACCATGGCCAGTTTGTTCATGGGTCCGTTGGGTGTTGACAGGGCTGGCAGAGGAAAGAGGCCATGTGGTATCCACAGAATGAGTCATCCTATCCACTTGATAATTAAAATCTTCCTCTTCTGAGGTCACCCTTTGGTGAGCATTCATGTGGGATACAAATATTTTTAGTTTTTGATGACTCAGGGATGTCCATCCCATATCTCTCCCCCAAATCTCTTTGTCACCAGTTTTCCAATCATGCTTCTTTTAAGTCCCTGACCACCCAGCCAAACCATTGGCTACAGCTCATGAATCAATATATAATCACACATCTGGTCATTTCTCCTTCAAGCAAAACACACGATCAGGCGCGCTGCTGGAAGTACTGCCCACTGGGAAGATTTCCTTTGCCCCTGTCCTTCCAGGATATCCTAGAAATGGGCTATAGTGTGGCAGCTGTCCATTTTTGGGGTGTGCAAGCATATCATGCAGAACCATCTGTAAACCAGGCCCTAGTCTTCTCTTCCTCTGTCAACTTTGCATCCTTCAATCCAGTCAAGTTGACACTTAATATTAACCGTCACAATATGTATTGTTCTTCACTCAAATGAGCCACATTTTAAGGCAGGAAAAACAACAAGCACAGAGAATTGAGAATTAGCCTAATAGCCTCACAAAACAAAACAAAAAAAGTAGAAATCACTACCAAGAATAGAAAGAACCAACCAGCATCAGTAGTCACACTTTATAACCTAGTAGGGAGTCAAACAGCTAATTAACAATGTTGTAAAACTACAGCTAGAAGGAGTATTCAAGGGTGCATTTTAAATGGTAACTTATGCAAATACCCTAAAATGAAGGCCTGACCACAAGGTATAAAATGTTTATCATCTGGCAAATGATTCTCTATATGGCTCTTCTAATTTTAATAAAATACAAATCAGACATAAACAATATTTAATAATGTTAACAAAACAAGGTGAAAGGATCATTATGATAGCACTGTGGGTTGTATAATATTACTGGTCTAAAATAATTCATGATTTCAGGAGGAAACAAAATGTTTCTAGGTAATAAGACTTATGTGAAAGTCATGGATAAGTTTAAAAAATCTCTCTTCCTTAGCAAGTAAAATGTAGCTTTGAAAAATTAAGCAAAGCCTCAGACTAATTATAAATGCCTTTTTACAAAACTGGACATCCCCTTGAAAGAAGCAATGAGGTCCCAGGCCCTGATAAAGAATCAATGGTTTGATAATCCATGTCCTCTAATGTTGGCTACTCAGAGCATCTGAGGATCTGCATTTCAGAGCAGCCAGCATTTTCTTATTGTTCCTAGAATATTATAGCAAACCAAGGAAGATATCAAAATAAATATCTTTATAAACCTATGTAGGAATAAATGAGGTTTTAGATATATTGCAAGTAACTTAAATAGGTAGTGCTGATATTTTATAGTAACTCGAAGTATAAGTGTAATAATATACTATGTAAAAGTTGCATTTCAGCCTATTTTGTCTTCTGTTTAAGGTATTAGATGTTTAAAAAAATCAGTCATATGTAATAATGAATTGCATTACAAATGGCTTAAGAACTTAAGTGTTTAGTCAAAGTGTATTTTGGTAAAAAATAACTTTTAAAATTTGATGTTTTATATTTATACATATATAGCTAATAAATTATACATTAGAATGCATTAAAAATATACTTATAAGTGATTTTCTCAAAGTGTATAACTTCTTTTAGGTTTATTAATTAAACAGATGAACAAAAACATTATCTTAAACATCTTTGTAAGTTTTATATATATATGACATTCCCATTACTAACAGTTAATTTGCATATCAATTGATTATCATAATACTAATATTGTAGTACAACATTTTTTTCTACAGCACATTTTTTTTTCTTTTTTATTATTATTATACTTTAAGCTCTTGGGTACATGTGCATAACATGCAGGTTTGTTACATATGTATACTTGTGCCATGTTGCTGTGCTGCACCCATCAACTCGTCAGCACCCATCAACTCGTCATTTACATCAGGTATAACTCCCAATGCAATCCCTCCCCTCTCCCCTCTCCGCATGATAGGCCCCAGTGTGTGATGTTCCCCTTCCCGAGTCCAAGTGATCTCATTGTTCAGTTCCCACCTATGAGTGAGAACATGCGGTGTTTGCTTTTCTGTTCTTGTGATAGTTTGCTAAGAATGATGGTTTCCAGCTGCATCCATGTCCCTACAAAGGACACAAACTCATCCTTTTTTATGGCTGCATAGTATTCCATGGTGTATATGTGCCACATTTTCTTAATCCAGTCTGTCACTGATGGACATTTGGGTTGATTCCAAGTCTTTGCTATTGTGAATAGTGCCGCAATAAACATACATGTGCATGTGTCTTTATAATAAAGCATGATTTATAATCCTTTGGGTATATACCCAGTAATGGGATGGCTGGGTCATATGGTACATCTAGTTCTAGATCCTTGAGGAATCGCCATACTGTTTTCCATAATGGTTGAACTAGTTTACAATCCCACCAACAGTGTAAAAGTGTTCCTATTTCTCCACATCATCTCCAGCACCTGTTGTTTCCTGACTTTTTAATGATCGCCATTCTAACTGGTGTGAGATGGTATCTCATTGTGGTTTTGATTTGCATTTCTCTGATGGCCAGTGATGAAGAGCATTTTTTCATGTGTCTGTTTGTCTACAGCACATTTTTAAATGTTGCACTGAGAGATACTTCATACCCTGTAGCAGCTCTGTCTAATATATTCCTCACCTGAACTGTAGGCATTCAATCATGTATCCTCTGTCATCTCCTGTCTAAGAACTGCATCTTTTCTGATATTTAATGTTTAGGGCATCATAATAACAGCTGACTGAACAATTTTCCACTTAGCTATTGCCAAAACTCAGTTGCTCCCATTAATATGTGTGCTGTCAAAATGCTAGAATTACCCGTTTGCTTCCAACTGGGTGCTTTCCCACCAGGCATATTTACAAATTAAGGGTATATTGAAATCATTTAAAAAATTTTAAGAAGCACACAAATTTTTTTGTAACAATGAAGTCATGGTTTATGAGCCAAAATAAGTTCTCATGAAAACAGACCTGTATTTTTTTATCTGCTTTTTATTACATCCTTTTAAATCATAGTTCACTCCTGCTTCTCTAAGGTAGATAACCGTATTTTATCCTAACTTCTAATCACTGGAATTTAATGAATCACATGATCTATATTTTTTCAAATAGGCTGTCTCTTTTTGGGAAACATAATATCGTAGTTTATAGTTGAATTGATGCTTTAATTAAAGTCAGATTTTGAGGTTTAAACATTGAAATGCAGTCCAAACTAAGTTATTTCTGTTCCAATTAACCATGATTGTTAAATATATTCCTCTTAGATACAATCTCTTCCACATTGTCCTGATCAAATTAAATGTTGCTAGCTGTTATCTCCAAATATTGGGCAATTCTGCCCTTAAAATCATTAGTAAATTTGAATATAAAGACAGGTGCCTCCAAAAGCCTTTCGAGAAAAGGCAATCTTTCCTGAGAAACACAATGGGAATGACAATATATTTGGAGCCAGAAGGATATAATTTAAATCCAGAATTTAACCCCTATAACTCTGGGCAAATAAGTAAACACCTCTTAGCCTTAAGATATTTCCTTGAAATTGGGGCAATAATAATATTTAATTTTATTAGGTATTTAATGTCTTTTAGACAATGTTCTAAGCAATTTACATGCATTGTGTCATTTATAGACACAACAACTATTTGAGATTAGCATTCTTAAATTCCCATTTTCTAGATAAGTAAACAGGAGATAATAATACTTCCCTCTCCTATCCATTGGCATTGCAGAGAAAATAAATTAAGTTTATGAAAATAAAAATGTCTTTTCAGGACCAAGATATAAAACATAACAAAAGTTATTATTATTTTTTCCTCCTCCTGGTCCTCTTCTCAGCTTTAAAACACTTGTTATATTCATGAATTGGTTGACATGTACATTTATGCGCTTAACTTCTGAAATGTTACTCTTCAGAGAGAAACACAGGACTGAGGCATCTTAGTAGCACAGTTTCGCAATTTTTGCAAAGCATGCTAGGAATATGAGAAGAAGTGAAATAATTGAAGGAAAGAATAGTTTGAACACTCCAGGAGAAGAGGAAAGATACGGAGCTTCTCTAACTTGCAAAAGCAAAAGGAGCAAAAATATACAGCAACGCCACTCCCCTCAAATACACCCATTCTTCACTCTTTAGGTGAATCCTCTACAGGGAGAGACTTCAATAATATTGCTAAACAGATAGAAATTACAGTAAAATGCATATATTTGAATTTCTTCCAAGTAAGCATACTGACCACAACCGTAAATAATGTTATGCTTTGTTTGCCATCATCTCAATCCTCAAAAAATATGGTTTTACAGCTTACATGCAAACACACACACACACACACACACACACACACACACACAGAGACATGAGTGCAGATAGGAAAATTTCCTCCAGTTTAGATAGTCTGAGTATACAAAAGTTTTTAGTAAAAAGAGTAATAAACAAAGCGGTTATTAAACAATTGAAAACATCTTCAGCAGAAATTCCTAACAATTCTGCTGCTATGATAAAAACAATTTGCTTTTAATAGTGTTGAAGAGATGCAGTGTTAATGTCAGAACAGTTTAATTAAACTATCCCAATGATGTGCTTAAGTCAGAATACTACATTTAAAGGTTCAGAGATGTAATTTTACATCATTTTTCTCCTTAAATATTCTGTAGTTCAGAACAAATTTGTATAATAATGTAATGTGAGTCTTAGAAGTAGATTTATAGATTAAATCAATGTAAATAACATTCATTCATTTATTGACTCAGCAACTATTTCTCGAGTCAGTGTTAATAAGCAACAGTGTCTGTGCCAAGCCTGTGGCTTGGGACTGGGGAAATAAAAAAGAGTGAGTAATATTCCTGTCTTCAAGAGGTGCAGAGTCTATTGGAGGAGGCAGATATAAAAACAAAATGTAAACAAATGAGGAAAGAATGAAAATAGAAGTATGTACACTTTATGATAAAGTATTTTCCCAGTCATGACTTGAAGTATGTGGTTGAGCCTGATGTCATGAAGAAGACTTTATGAAGAAGATTCTACCTGTGCTGCATCAAAGGATGTATTCAGCAGATTTCCCAGAAGAAGTCAGATTTTTTATAGACTTTCATGAAAGGCTGTTTCCTAATTTATACTTAAATATCAATTTACATGTTTATGGAGTTAAAGAATGCTTTTCTCACCAGACTACAATCCCCTTGAGAATAGGAGCCAAGTATAATTTTACTCTTCAGTGTTAGGTCTAATGTCAAAAACACAGTAGGTAGTCAACAAATATTTGTTTAATGAATAAAATTATAGTTTCTAATATAGTGACTGGTTCAGTTTATACACATAATGCATAACACAAAATATATAATGCAAAAACCTTAATAATTTCATTTGATTCTTTAGTATGTATGTCATATTTAATATAGGAAAGGAAGAGATTGCTTATTTCCTATCTGATGTATATTTTGTGATGCAATTTCATGACCAAATCCCTAATTTTCTTAAAACTAGTGATTATCTCCTTAAAATATTTTATTCTCTTGACTCCCTTGCAGTCGATTGTGACCAACGAGATATGAGCAGAAGTGTTGTCTGAGGTTTCTTAGAAAGTTTCTTAGAGAGCTGACTCAACTTGGTAGTGTTCTTATTTTGCTATCATCTTCCACATCCTTTTTATTAAGAGTTACTTAAAATTTGGACATGATATCTCAAGCTACCTTGGATTATGAAGTAATCCTTAGGACGGGAACCATGAGCCAGAAATGGGTATCAGAAAGATTCAAGGAAACTGAGTCTCTGATGACTCTGGAGGCATTTTATGAGAATCTGTCAATCTACTTTTGTAATTATTTTACCTGAGAAGCAAACTCATATTACTATTACTAAAATTAATCTAGAATCAGTGAATAGATATTCTATGATAGAAGAAGCATGAAGAAGGAGTAAATGAATTTTTCAATGACCAAGTAGTAAAATAAGGATGTTCTAGGAGAAAGATGTGCTAACTGCATGAGCGTCATGAAGAAATAATCAACAATACAAAATAATACACTGAATTTGGAAAAAGGGGGGCACATTTATTATACTGCTTTTCTAGAGGAATGGTTGCAATAATAGGGCTTTTGAGGATGTACATTTTTGGGGGTAAAGAACTTTCGAGAAGATATTGAAATTGAAAAAATTATGTGATGACAAGTGAAGCCATTTAATGTTTACAATTGTAATGCTAGGTCTCACTGACTATGACACATCAATTTTGGAAAATTTTCTCATTTATGAGAAGGGATTTGTGGCGGGCAGATCTAGTGCCTATGTATACCCTGCTATGAGTGTGCTCACTATCTCACTTCGGAAATCATTTCCTTACCTCTTAAATTTTCTTTTCATTGAGGTGAAATTCACATAACATAAAATAAATCATTTAAAGTGAACAATTTGGCTACATTTAGTATATTCCCAATGTTGTACAATCACCAACTCTATCTTGTTCTGAAATATTTTCTTCATCCCAAAATATAACATCATAGCCAACAAGCAATTACCCCCTGCCATTCCTCCCTCTCTTAGCCTTTGTTTATAGCTCTATGAATGTATCTGCTCTGCATATTTTGTTTCAAATGAATGGAAAAATATATGTGACTATTTGTGGGTTTTTTTTTTCACTTAGCATAATGTTTTCTAGATTTATCCACATTGTAGTATGTATGAGTACTTCATGCCTTTGTATGGCTGATTGTTTCTTTACTCCTTAGACTTACTTTTTGGTTTATATGTGAATAATATATAATTTTTTTACATGACTTTTTTCATGTATTCCAGCTAAGTCTACCAGGTTCCCCCACTGTTCTAGAAATAAACCATGCTTACCTCCAACTTTGATGTTTTTGCTTATGCAGTTTCAATTATCTCAATTCCCTTCTTGTTCCACCTTAGATAATTTGAATATTCAAGTTCTTCTTATGCTGCATAGCCAGCTTTTATCCTACCTTATCCACTGAAATTAATTTATCATCCCTTAAAGTTAAAAGTATCTTGCAAATCAGCCTTATAATAACTTGCTCTGTTAAATAAATGTTATCAGGAGTATGTCTTGTCTCTTTGTGGATTGAAAGCTTCTTAAGGGCAGAAGTCACATAATTAATTTTTATATCATCCTATAAATAGTTTTTCAAGTAATTGAAAAAAGAGAGTACAATTTATAGACTTAGAAAATATTAATGCTACTTTCTTACTTGTAGAGTTTTTGTGTTACACATATATTACCTCAATTTACTTGTCGAGGACCCATGAAAATAGGCAAGATGGAGGCTAGTATTTCTGTTTTTTCGACTAAAATTCTTACTAAAGACTCATTTTCTCTTAGTAAATGGCAGGGCTGAAGTTGAAACATTAGCTTTTACTAATACATTGGGAGGGCATGTATCTGAGTCCAAAGCACAGCATAGAAATACCATTGTCTTTATATTTTATAACTTGATTTACTTGAAGTATGGCTTGAATGCTATAAACATCATTAAATTGAGATCTGTGGGACTTCTCTAGTGAAAAGAAGTACATGATAGGAGTGGTTTATTACCACTGTTTTTTCAATTTCACATGACCATGAAGACAGTTTCAGAGATTTTCATCATTTTGTTGATGGGTTCTGTAAATTGCTTCTCACTTATAGTTATTTCTATGCACAATTTTTAAAATTCTTTTTTCCCCTACTCTTGGGAAACTGTGACTTTTATGTTTCCTCCTCCATGTTCAAGTACAGAAAAGATTTTATAAGTACCTCACCCGCCTATTCACTTCATGTGTCAATTTCTTTTTATCATATCACAACATTGATTGCATTTAACCTGAGGAATGGGGAAATGGGCTCTGTCAGTGCACAATCCCATTTTGAATGCACGCTGCATTCTATGTAGTCCTAGGCCCAAGTATTTGTTTAACAACCACTTGATTTCCATTCTCCCCATCTCCTTCAGCTGATAGATCTTTCTCTAATGCAAGTAGAAAATTGGGTCTTTGGACATCCTATCTAATTTTTATAATTAGTTTTATAGTATCTACAAAATAATTTGCCAAGATTTTGATTGAGATTGTGAATTGCGTTGAATCTGTAGTTCAAATGAGCAAGACCATCTTAACAATATTGAGGCTGCCAGTTCATGAATATGAAATCTCTTCATTTAAAAATGTATTTGATTTTATTCATTAGAGTGTTGTAGTTTTATGCATTTAGATCCAGTACACATTCTACTAGATTACATAAAGTTGTTCTATTTTGGTGCTAGTGATACATATTATATGTATATACATTTATTTATATATGTTTTTATATTTTATATATATTTACATATATTTATTCCAACTATATATGTGTGTATATATATAGTATAGACCCTTGCTTTCACTGAATTTATTTTATATACATATATGTGTGTGTGTGTACATATATATATATATAGTGGGTGTGCGTGTGCGTGTGTGTGTAATTTTGATCACTTAGATGAAATGGAACAATTTCGTGCAATGTACAAATTACCAAAAGTCACTCATGGAGTAATAAATAATCTGAGTAGCTAATGTCTATTAGAAAATTTTGTTTCAATAATTAATAACCTTCTAGAAATCAGCACACAACCCAATAGTTTCACGGGTGAGATCCACCAAATATTCAAGAAAGAACTGATACCAATTATCTATGACCCTCATGAAAATAGAAGCAGAAATACATATTTTGAAGCCCTGTGTTGTACAACAATACAATGTATATCATGTTTTAAAAATATATATGTATTTAAATTAAAAATTCATTTTGGTTTTTATTCTTTTGATGTAATTTACATTGAACAATTTTGAATGTTAAATCAACATTGCACATCTAGTATTAATTAATCCTCCTTTATTGTGGTGTATAATTATACGTTGTTGGATTTCATTGACAAATATTTTGTTAAGGATATTTCATTGGTGGTAAGAAAAGATATTGGTCTCTAGTCATCCTTTGTTGTAATGTATTTTGCCAGTTTTAATATTAAGATAACTCTGGTGTTATTAAAGGATTTAGAAAATGTTCTTCTGCTCCTCTTTTATTGGTAGTAGTACTTTTTTTGAAATTTTTTGATGGTATATAACATGTTATTTCCAAATATGTATCTCTTCCTCTACTTTCTGGAAGAAATTGTGAATAATTGGTATAATTTCTTAAAGGTTTGGCAGACTAAACTAGTGCAGCCATTGAGTTGTATGTTTTGTTTTGGATGTTATTGTTAATAAAAATGCTATAATATAAATTAGCTACTCATATTATCTATTATCCTTGCGTGAGTTTTGGTATTTCATGTCTTTTAAGGAATTGGACCATTTTACCTTAGTGGTCAAATTTGTGGCCTCATGTAGTTTTAAAAATATTCCTCTGTTATATTTCTAAATTTCATGGGATCAATAGTGATGCCCATCTTTCATTTCAGATATTGGGAATGCGTTATCTTCTCTCTTTATTTTATTTTATTTTATTTCTTGTTAGCCTGGCTAGATATCTGTCCATTTTATTAATCTTTTCAAAACCCCAGATTTTAGTTTCACTGAAATTCTCCATTTTTTCTTTTTTGATTTGTGATGCATTTATTTTTGCTGTAATTTTTATTATTTATTCTATTTTGCTTTCTTTATGCCTATTCTGCTCTCCTTTCTCTTGTTTTCTGAGAAGAATATTTAGAGAAGGACATTTAGAACACTAACACTATTCTTTTACGCTAATGGATGCATTCGATGTTATAAATTGCTTTCTTACCATTCCTTTCACTGTATTTCATAAATTTTGATAAGCCAAACTTTCACTTATATTTAGTTCAAAATATTCTAAAATTTATTTTAAATTTTTTCACTTGGTCTATGGATTATTTAGAAGACATTCTTAATATGCAAATATTTAGGGATTTTCTAGCTATCTTTCTAGTTTTGATATCAGTTTAATTCCTGTAATCTGAGAATGCATACTGTATTATTTCTATTCTTTTAAATTTATTAAGGTGTGCTTTGGAGCAGAATGTAGTCTATGTTAGTGAATATTCCGTGTAAGCTTACGAAAAATGTGCATTCTGTTGCTACATGGAGTATTCAATAAATGTCAATTAGATCAAGTTGAATGCTATTGTGGTCAACTATATCTTTATTGATTTTCTGACTTCTTGATCATTTCCTTACTGACAGAAATGTTGAAGCTTTCAGCTATAATAGTAGAGTTGTCTATAAATCCATTTTTTGTCAGTCGTGCCTAACGTATTTGACTCTGTATTGTCGGATACACACATAGTTAAGTTTTTCTTTTTCTTTTTTCACATTTCCTTAGGTAATTTAGTCTTTTGTTATTATGTAATGCCCCTCTTTATGTACATTATTTTCTACATTTAAAATTGGTCAAAATTTGTATTCATAAACAAAATTTAGCATTTAATAATTTAAAGCTTACTATAATAGTAATATTTAATATTTTTGCAATAAAGACAATATAGACACTGATACTTTCCTCCAACAACTCCAGTATGTAGGAGGAAGCCCATAATCTAAGGTTTAAGAGCATAAGCGAATAGGATCATATAGATGATATGATTCTGTAAGGGAGTGGTATTGTTTTTACTGGCAAACTCAGAAATATCTTAGAAAACAATGTGCTTTTAAATGGTGTCTTCACTGATGCATAAATCTGTAAACAATTTCAAACATACCTTGTCAAGACATGCTGATTCTTAAATTATTGTTGTCCATCATCCCCTTATGTGTATCAAACAACAAATGAGTTATGAAACTGTTAGATGTTAAAGAAGATACACATGTATAGTGATACAAAACTTTTTTTCTTTAAAGGTAATTCATAATAAAATGTTTTATGCATTGTACAGGCCACTTCTTCTCATTGTGCTTAAAATGAATTTTCACTACAGCATTAATCTACTTTATTAGGTTCAACAGTAAGGTTCAAATACATCAACATAGCATGCACTGCCCAATTTAATGTAAATTATCATATACAATATATAATGCACCTCATAAAAGAAAACAAGACAGCCAACAGACAAAACAAATAGATGAAGCAACCTTATAAATAATATCCAAATTTTAATGATTGGTGCTAAATTGAAATAAGAAATCAAATACACGTATGCCAGCAATGCAGTATATTAAACATTTTGAAGCCATTACAGCTAATTTTCTCCTGATCATTTACTAAAATAATTACATTAAGTATTCACCAAACATTATACAAAATGTTACAAAAGTAAACTACATTCCTCCACATTTAAAATCACATATACGTACTTATATCTATATTTTATAAATATAAGACACTGTATTAAGTTATATAATATAAAAACATATAGCCAAAATTCATTCTTTCTCTCTCTCTCTATTTGTTCTTTTTTTTAAAAAAACCAAAATCTCGCTCTATTGCCCAGGCTGAAGTGCAGCAGTGTGATCATGGTTCACTGTAGGCTTGGCCTCCTGAGATCAAGGGATACTTCAACCTCAGTCTCCCAAAAAGCTGGGACTATTGGTGCATGCCACCACACCTGGCTAATTTTTGAATTTTTTTTTTATAGAGATGACGTTTCACCATGTTGTCCAGGCTGATCTTGAAGTCCTAGGCTCAAGTGATCCAACCACCTTGGCCTCCCAAATTTATGGGATTACATGCATGAACCATTGCACCCCAAAAATTTATTACCTTAGGAAATTTGTGTCATTATTATTATAACATAATTTAATATTATGTTTTAAAACCAAAATAATCACTTTTTGCATATTTTTGAACATTGGGGAGTCTAATAATATTTTCATTTAATAATAATAATTTATTAGTAACTTTGTAACCATAACACCAGGTGTTTGGTCTAGGTTCTACTGCGCACCACACAAAAAGCCAATCACTGAGACAATGGGTACTGTCAGGGAAGAATGATTTAATCAAGTGCTGCAACCAAGGAGATGGGAGATCAGTCTCAAATCCATCTCCCTGACTGACTAAAACTGAGGGTTTCTATAGTCGGGAAGGAATGTAACTATACATGGGTAAACAGGAATTAAGGGAGGATAAAGAAGAGGAGTTGGACAACAGGAATCAGGTGATTGGTGTGGCAACAATGACAGGTGATGGGTGTGGTGTCTCATTGTCCAGATGTGGTGATCTGGCAAATTTCAACTCGTGATGTTATCTGGGAGGCCTGATGGTTAGTTTCCTGAGAAAGGAACTCAGATAAGACAAATGTAGCTATTTCTTAAGTTTAAAGACCAGGAGGGTCAATTTCTTTGTTTATTCAAAAGAAACCATAAATATCAGTTCAATGCAGCAATTAAGCCTGTTTCAAATTCAACTTGTCTAGCCTATCAGAATGAGAATTTACAAAACACCTAAACAAATAAAATATTTTAGAGGATATTAGAGTAGCCAGGATTGGTTGTTTATGACAATTGAATTTCAAAAATTGTATTAGATAGTAACAATTCTGGCTTATATTAATCCATGTTTCAAGTAGGAAACTGTATATAATCTTAGGTACATTTGCCAGAATTATAATTTTAACTTGAAAATAACAATGTGAGGCATGCAGCCAAAATTTATTTCAATACATTTGGCACCATATGATATATATTCCACTCTTATAATAATCTCAGTTATTAAAGTTATGCATATGCAGAACTTAGGCTAAACTAAATTTCGGTCAACATAGAAAATTTTAAAAATTAGCTAACAGTATAATTAATAAAAATAGAAGGTAAATTTGGTTGTTCTATTTTAAACTGTCAGGTTTTGAGTTTGAAAAATATCCTAAAAAACGATAGAACTCATATTATTACTAAATAATCAACATTTACATAGAAAAAAGATGAGATAATTTTAATATCAATGAAGAAACTAGCACTAATTAAGGCACAGCTGTAGTCTGGGCAAAGCATCATTGTATAAGCTTTTGAGCACAAATATTTAGGTTGAGATGGAGGTTGGCATAAAAGAGAAGGCAGCCATTTATTCATTCTTCCACTAAATATATTATCTGAACACCAATTTTTTCCAGTTGTTGATTTAAGAACAGAGATTTAAGTAATTAATGAAACAAGACCAATGTCTTACATTCAAAGCACTTATTTCTAGTAGGAAAAAGAAAATATGCAAAATAAATAAGTAAAATACAATAGTAAGTGTTATTGCTTGAATGGTGGATCCCCAAAATATATGTTTAAGACCTAACTCCCAATATTACGAATATAAAAATTTTTGGAAATAAGGTCTTTGCAGAGGTAATTAAGTAGACATGAGGTCATTAGGGTGGGCCTGAATCCAATATGATGTATGGTCATATAGGAAGAGAGAAATTTGTACACAGACAGGTATGTACACTGAGAATGCCATGTGACAATGGAGAAGGAGGTTGGAGTTACACAGCTGCAAGCCAAGAAACACTAAGAATTGCCAGCAACACCAGAAGCTGAGAAGAACATAAAACAGAATCTTCCTAGAAACTTCAAGAAAGCATGGCCCTGCTGACAGCTTTATTTCAGACTCGTAGCCTCTGTAACTATGAAAAAATAAATTTCTGTTGCTTTATGCCACCAAGTTTGTAGTAGTTTTTAATGGAAGCCCTCGGGAAGTAATATAGGGCCTAACAGAAATCTATTGAACACTCCATTTAACAATGGCAAAACACATACACTTTACAAGTACACATGGAACATTCTCCTGGATAGTCCATATGCTAGACCATAAAACAAGCCAAAATAAATTTCAAAAGTTTCTTGTCATATAAAGTATATTCTTGGATCTCAATGAAATGAAATTGAAATGAATAACAGAAGGAAATTTGGGGATTGTTAGACAGCCCTTTCCCAGAAAGCTTGACACCTGTGTCCTTAGTCTGGAGGCCATGGTAGTCGCTTTTAACTGGCCGACAGGTGCCCGGTATTTAGCCCAATAATTCTAAGGAAAAATAGGACAGGATAGCAAGTGAAAGGGGTCTGATGGTACTCACTGCTTGGTGATAGTCTCACCACTTGACAATAGGTGATAGTCTCACCGCTTGCCGATAGCTGATGGTCTCACTGCTTAGCGATAGGTGATAGTCCCAACTGGATCACCAAAATGTGTCTGGAATTGGTGGGTTCTTGGTCTTGCTGATTTCAAGAATGAAGCTGTGGACTCTTGTGGTGAGTGTTACAGTTCTTAAAGATGGTGTTTCTGGAGTTTGTTCCTTCAAATGTTCAGATGTGTTCATAGTTTCATCCTTCTGGTGGGTTCATGGTCTCATTGACTTCAGGAATGAAGCTGCAGACCTTTGCAGTGAGTGTTACAGCTCTTAAAGGTGGTACATCTGGAGTCGTTCATTCCCTCTGATGGGTTTGTGGTCTCCCTGGCTTCAGGAGTGAGGCTGCAGACCTTCGTGGTGAGTATTACAGTTCATAAAGGCAGTATGGACACAAAAAGTGAGCAGCAGCAAGATTTATTGTGAAGAGCCAAAGATCAAAGCTTCCACAGCATGGAAGGGGACCTGACCTGGTTGCCACTGCTAGCTGGGGTGGTCTGCTTTTATTCCCTTATCTGACCCCACCCATATCCTGCTGATTGGTCCATTTTACAGAGAGCTTATTGTCCTGTTTTACAGAGAGCTGATTGGTCTGTTTTGACAGAGTGCTGATTGGTGTGTTTACAAACCTTTAGCTATACACAGAGTGCTGATTGGTGCATTTACAATCCTTTAGCTAGACAGAAAAGTTCTCCAAGTCTCCACCAGACCCAGAAGCCCAGCCAGCTTCACTTCTGGATAGCACTTGCTACAGGACTTTGAGGCACCTAGCCCAGGCACTGGAGCAGCCCAGAGGGAGCTTGTCCCCAGATCAAGCCCAGCAGGTGCTGGCCGTGGGCACCAAGTGCAGGCCGCCAAGCCCACGCCCACCTGGAAGCTGTGCTGACCCGCGAGTACAGTGGGCAGCCGGGGCTCCTGCCCACACCCTTGCCTCCTGGGTCCTAATGCCTGCCAGACAAACTTCATCTTGCCTCTCTTCTCCAAGGCTAGCCCCGCTTCTAAAAACCACTCCCTGTCTCTGGTGCTTTTCTAGTTTCTCCTGTAAGAATGACTTCTAGTATAAACTCCAGGACTCTATTCCCTTCTTTAGGCACCCAGACTCACCAATCTGAAACACATAATTTTTGCCCAAAGCCCCATCATAGTGGGGACTATCTGAAATTTTAGGATCCCTCCTCAGACTAGCAGACCTAACAAAAACTATTCCTGAAGCTAGGATATGGGGAGTCTCAGGAATTGTATCCTTACTATTCATATAAATGTGGACACAAGGTATCACTCTTCCAACTCTGGAGATCCCTTCCCTCCCTCAGGGTATGGCCCTCCACTTCATTTTGGGGGCATAACATCTTTATAGGAGAATGGTAAAGTCCCAGTACTAACAGGAGAATGTTATGGACTCTAATAG
This sequence comes from Theropithecus gelada, assembly GCF_003255815.1. NCBI lineage: Eukaryota > Metazoa > Chordata > Mammalia > Primates > Cercopithecidae > Theropithecus > Theropithecus gelada. Next base: position 60,959,652 of record NC_037680.1, on the reverse strand, counting down.
GTTTTCGAGAATGTGTCAGTAAGGGTCAATAAACCCGATTTTTCTCGGTACTCTTTGTGGTCTAAGAGGACAGGCAAGGGTGCAGGTTTTCAAGAACGTGTCAGTAAGGGCCACTAAATATGACCTTCCTCAGTCCTTCTTGTGGTCTGGGAGGAAAACTAGTGTTTCTGCTGCTGTGTTGGTGAGCATAACTCTGCTGATCAGCAGGGTCCAGGAACTGTTGCGGGTTCTTGGGCAGGGGGAGAATCAAAACAAACCAAAACCATGGGCAGTTTTGTCTTTCAGATGGGAAACACTCAGGCATCAACAAGCTTACCCTTGAAATGCATCCTAAGCCATTAGGACCAATTTTACCCACAAACCCTGGAAAAGAGGCAGCTCATTTTTTTCTGCACTATGGCCTGGCCCCAATATTCTCTTTCTGATGGGGAAAAACGGCCACTGGAGGGAAGTACAAATTACAATACTATTCTGCAGCTTGACCTTTTCTATAAGAGGGAAGGCAAATGGAGTGAAATACCTTATGTCCAAGCTTTCTTTTCATTGAAGGAGAATCCACAACTATGCAAAGCTTGCAATTTACATCCCACAGGAGGACTTCTCAGCTTACCCCCATATGCTAGCCTCCCTATAGCTCCCCTTCCTATTAATGATAAGCCTCTTCTAATCTCCCCCACCCAGAAGGAAATAAGCAAAGAAATCTCCAAAGGACCACAAAAAACCCCAGGCTATTGGTTATGTCCCCTTCAAACTGTAGGCAGAGGGGAATTTGGCCCAACTCGGGTGCATGTCCCCTTCTCCCTCTCTGATTTAAAGCAGATCAAGGCAGACCTGGGGAAGTTTTCAGATGATCCTGATAGGTACATAGATGTCCTACAGGGTCTAGGGCAAACCTTCGATCTCGCTTAGAGAGATGTCATGCTATTGTTAGATCAAACCCTGGCATTTAATGAAAAGAATACAGCTTTAGCTGCAGTCGGAGAGTTTGGAGATACCTGGTATCTTAGTCAAGTAAATGATAGAATGACAGCTGAAGAAAGGGACAAATTCACCACCAGTCAGCAAGCCGTCTCCAGTATGGATCCCTACTGGGACCTTGACTCAGATCATGGGTACTGGAATCATAAACATCTATTGACCCGTGTTCTAGAAGGACTAAGAAGAATTAGGAAAAAGCCCGTAAATTATTCAATGATGTCCACCATAACTCAGAAAAAGTAAGAAAATCCTTCTGCCTTCCTTGAGAAGCTATGGGAGGCCTTAAGAAAATATACTTCAGTTACCTGAAACACTCGAGGGTCAATTGATTCTAAAAGATAAGTTTATTACCTAATCAGCCGCAGATATCAGGAGAAAACTCCAAAAGCAAGCCCTGGGCCCTGAATAAAATTTGGAGGCATTATTAAACCTAGAAACCTCAGTGTTCTATAATAGGGACCAAGAGGAACAGGCCCAAAAGGAAAAGCGAGATCAAATAAAGGCTGCAGCCTTAGTCATGGCCCTCAGACAATCACCTCTTTGGTGGTTCAGAGAGGACAGAAAATGGAGCACGCCAATCACCCAGGAGGGCTTGTTATCAGTGTGGCTTATAAGGACACTTTAAAAAAGATTGTCCAATGAGGACAAAGTTTCTCTGGGTCAGAAGCCCTCAACCAGATGATCCAACAACAGGATTGAGGGTGCCTAGGGCAAGTGCCAGCTCATGTCATCACCCTCACTGAGCCCCGGGTACATTTAACCATTGATGGCCAGGAAATTGACTTCCTCCTGGACACTGGCGTGGCCTTCTCAGTGTTAATCTCCTGGATGACTGTCCTCAAGGTCTGTTACCATCTGAGGAATCCTGGGACATCCTGTAACCAGGTATTTCTCCCACCTCCTCAGTTGTAACTGGGAGACTTTGCTCTTTTCACATGCCTCTCTTGTTATGCGTGAAAGTCCCACACCTTTATTAGGGAGGGATATATTAGCCAAGGCTGGAGCTATTATCTACATGAATATGGGGAACAAGTTACCCATTTGTTGTCCCCTACTTGAGGAGGGAATCAACCCGGAAGTCTGGGCATTAGAAGGACAATTTGAAAGGGCAAAAAATGCCCACCCAGTGCAGATCAGGCTAAAAGATCCCACCACTTTGCCTTATCAAAGGCAATATCCCTTAAGACCTGAAGCTCATAAATGTTTACAGGATATTGTTAAACATTTAAAAGCTCAAGGCTTAGTAAGGAAATGCAGCAGTACCTGCAACACCCTAATTCTAGGAGTACAAAAACAGAACGGTCAGTGGAGACTAGTGCAAGATCTTAGACTCATCAATGAGTCAGTAATTCCTCTATATCCAGTTGTACCCAACCCCTATACCCTACTCTCAAATACCAGAGGAAGCGGAATGGCTCACTGTTCTGGACCTCAAGGATGCCTTCTTCTGTATTCTCCTGCACCATGACTCCCAGTTTCTCTTTGCCTTCGAGGATCCCACAGACCACACATCCCAATTTACATGGAAGGTCTTGCCCCAAGGGTTTAGGGATCGCCCTCATCTGTTTGGTCAGTCACTGGCCCAAGATCTAGGTCACTTCTCAAGTCCAGGCACTCTGGTCCTTCAGTATCCAGACGATTTACTTTTGGCTACCAGTTTGGAAGCCTCATGCCAGCAGGCTGCTCTAGATCTCTTGAACTTTCTAGCTAATCAAGAGTACAAGGTGTCTAGGTTGAAAGCCCAACTTTGCCTACAACAGGCCAAATATCTAGGCCTAATCTTAGCAAGAAGGACCAGGGCCCTTAGCAAGGAATGAATGCAGCCTATACTGACTTATCCTTCCCCTAAGACATTAAAACAGTTCCAGGGGTTCCTTGGAATCACTGACTTTTGCCGACTATGGATGCCTGGATACAGTGAGATAGCCAGGTCCCTCTATACACTAATCAAGAAGACCCAGAGGGCAAATACTCATCTAGTAGAATGGGAACCAGGGGCAGAAACAGCCTTCAAAACCTTAAAGCAGGCCCTAATACAAGCTCCAGCTTTAAGCCTGCCCACAGGACAAAACTTCTCTTTATATGTAACAGAGAGAGCAGGAATAGCTCTTGGAGTCCTTACTCAGACTCCTGGGACAACCCCACAACCAGTGGCATACCTAAGTAAGGAAATTGATGTAGTAGCAAATGGCTGGCCTCACTGTTTACAGGTAGTTGTGGCCGTCTTAGTGTCAGAGGCTATCAAAATAATATAAGAAAACGATCTCACTGTCTGAACTACTCATGATGTAAATTGCAGATTAGGTGCCAAAGGAAGTTTATGGCTGTCAGACAATTTCCTACTTAGATACCAGGCGCTACTCCTTGAGGGACCGGTGCTTCAAATACGCACGTGTGCGGCCCTCAACCCTACCATTTTTCTCCCAGAGGATGGGGAACCAATCAAGCATGACTGCCAACAAATTATAGTCCAGACTTATGCCACCTGAGATGATCTCTTAGAAGTCCCCTTAGCTAATCCTGACCTTAACCTATATACCGATGGAAGTTCACTTGTGGAGAATAGGATACAAAGGGCAGGTTATGCCATAGTTAGTTATGTAACTGTACTTGAAAGTAAACCTCTTTCCCCAGGGACCAGTGTCCAGTTAGCAAAACTAGTGGCACTTACCTGAGCCTTAGAACTGGGAAATGGAAAAAGAATAAATGTGTATACAGACAGCAATTATGCTTATCTAATCCTACATGCCCATGCTGCAATATGGAAAGAAAGGGAGTTCCTAACTTCTGGGGGAACCCCCATTGAATACCACAAGGAAATCATGGAGTTATTGCATGTAGTGCAAAAAGCCAAGGAGGTGGCAGTCTTGCACTGTCAAAGCCATCGAAAAAGGGAAGGAGAGGGGAGAACAGCAGCATAAGTGGCTGGCAGAGGCATGGAAAGACCAGCAGAGAGAAAGAGAGAGACAAAGTCAAAGAAGGAAAGAGAGAAAGAGACAGGAAGTCAGAGAAAGAGAGAGAGAGGAAGAGACAGAGAGACAGTCAAAGAAGGAAAGAGAGGAAGAGACAAACATGGAGTCAGAGAGAAAGAGAGATAGACACAGAAAGTCAGAGAGAGGAAGAGACAGACAAAGAAGCAGCCAAAGAGAAAGACAGATAGAAGTGGTACCTATAATAGATAACTGAAGGTCTCTGTAACCTTATAACACTCCAATACCACCTTGTTATGAGGGTAAACAAGGGCGTAGACTGAAAGCACTGAGGCCACTGACAACCTGTAGACTCCCTATCAAAAATCTTAACCCAGCAGGTTTTCTAACAGGGGATCTAAGTCTTAATTATCATATAAAGGTCCGACCAGACCAAGGAGGAACTCCCTGCAGAACAGGATGAGATAGATGGTTCCACCTGGGCAATTAAGGGAAAAGACACAATGGGTATTCAGTAAGTGATAAGGAAACTCTTACAGAAGCAGAGTTAAGAAAACTGCCTAATAATTGTTCTGCTCAAAAGTGCGAGTTGTTTGCACTCAGCCAAATCTTAAGGTACTTACAGAATCAGAAAGGAGACATCTATACCAATTCTAAGTTGACATGGACTGAACGAGGTTTTATTAATAGCAAAGAAAAGTTAAAATCCCAAACTTACTAGGTTTTCTACTAAAGTAAAGTTTGCTAAAGTTACCAGTGTAACATGCATTATCCTATTACCACACACTCTCAAATTCTTTCTCAGACAGTTTGCAAGAAACAATGAAATCTATCTTATTCTACAATCCGAAATAGACTCTTTGGCAGCAATGACTCTCCAAAACTACTGAGGCCTAGACTTCCTTACTGCTGAGAAAGGAGGACTCTGCACCTTCTTAGGGGAAGAGTGTTGTTTTTACACTAACCAATCAGGGATAGTACAAGATGCCGCCCAGCATTTACAGGAAAAGGTTTCTGAAATCAGACAATGCCTTTCACAACTCTTATACCAACCTCTGGAGTTGGGCAACATGGCTTCTCCCCTTTTTAGGTCCCATGGCAGCCATCTTGCTATTACTAGTCTTTGGGCCCTGTATTTTTAACCTCTTTCTCAAATTTGTTTCCTCTAGAATCAAGGTCATCAAGCTACAGATGGTCTTACAAATGGAACCCCAAATGAGTTCAACAAACAACTTCTACTGAGAACCCCTGGACCAACCTGCTGACCCTTCCACTAGCCTAAAGAGTTTCCCTCTGGAGGACACTACAACTGTAGGGCCCCTTCTTCACCCCTATCCAGCAGGAAGTAGCTAGAGCGGTCGTTGGCCAAATTCCCAACAGCATTTGGGATGTCCTGTTAAGAGGGAGGATTGACAGGTGACAACGTGCTAGTAGCCCTTGCTTGCTCTGGGTGCCTCCTCAGCCTCAGTGTCCACTCTGGTCACACTCGAGGAGCCCTTCAGCCCGCTGCTATGCTGTGGGTGCCCCTTTCTGGGGCTGGCTGAGGCCAGAGCTGGCTCCCTCTGCTCACAGGGAGGTGTGGAGTGGGAGGTGTGGGTGGGAGACAGGGCTGCATGCGGCACTCACAGGCAGGCAGGTATTCCGGGTGGGTGTGGGCTCAGTGGGCCCTGCACTCAGCATGGCCGGCTGGCACCTGCTGGGCTTAATGGGGGGACAAGCTCACTCTGGGCTGCTGGAGTGCCCAGGCTAGGTGCCGCAAAGTCCCACAGTGAGTGCTAGTGAGAGGTGAAGCCGGCTGGGCTTCTGGGTTGGGTGGGGACTTAGAGAACTTTTCTGTCTAGCTAAAGGATTGTAAATGAAACAATCAGTTCTCTGTGTCTAGCTAAAGGGTTGTAAAACGCACCAATCAGCACTCTGTCAGCATGGACCAATCAGCTGTCTGTAAAATGGACCAATCAGCAGGATGTGGGTGGGGCCGATAAGGGAATAAAAGCAGGCCATCCCAGTCAGCAGGGCAACCCAGCTGCCCAGGTCTACTTTTACGCTGTAGAAGCTTTGTTCTTTGGCTCTTCACAATAAATCTTGCTGCTGCTCACACTTTGGGTGCACGCTGCCTTAATGAGCTGTAACACTCACCATGAAGGTCTGAAGCTTCACTCCTGAAGCCAGCGAGGCCACGAACCCACCAGAAGGAACCAACAACTCCAGACGTGCCACCTGTAAGAGCTGTAGCGCTCACTACAAAGGTCTGCGGCTTCACTCCTGAAGTCAGCGAGACCACGAACCCACCGGAAGAAAGAAACTTGGGACACATCTGAACATCTGAAGGAACAAACTCCAGACACACCATCTTTAACAACTGTAACACTCATGGTGAGGGTCTGCAGCTTCATTCTTGAAATCAGTGAGACCAAGAACCCACCAATTCCAGACACAGAACTACAGATAAGTGAAGACTACTATAGTTTCAAATAGTTGTTTTCTTTATCTGTGAATTTTGCACTTTAAGTTAAGCTTTATAAAGTGAATAATTCTATTTTTTAAGAATGTGGAGTTGAATTTAAAGCTAAAAATAACCATGTAATATTCCATTTATTGTCACATTTCAAGTTTGAGAAAACCTGGATTGGTGATAGAATATAATGATACTTATAAAATTATCATTGCTATGTATCTAGGATCCCTATTTTAGTACTTTGAAAGGCTGGGACAAAATTAGTATAAACGGGAGAAATATAGTTGATACTTAGAAACCTGCAAATGGTTAAAAATATGTTACTGAATAATCTCTGAATTCAATTTTTTTACTCCTGGTATCCTCTGCTATCTGCAGTGAATCTTTTAGTATGAGTAAGCTTCTAATGCTTTCCACAGAAATACTATCATGTTAAAAGAAATAAAAAAGCAAATGGAGCTTAGAAGTTATGCTTAATAACAAAAATGAAGTTCAACTAAACACATTTTTATGTGTTTAATTACAGTTCCCTGTTATTTTTTTTGTAAAATATTGCATTTATATATAGCCTATGGGCTAAGGAGTAAATACACTATGGTTAGCTGTACTTGTGATTATATATATTGGAATATATATATTCCAATGGATTAAATTATAGTACTCTGACTAAAATGAGTCATATTTTCATATTTAATGACTAAATATTTGGTCATATTTATGTGAACATGTGTGGTCATTTTTGTTGTATAAGAGCCCAAAAGTACAACTTTTCAGTAGCATGGTACCTCACGTATATTTAAACAAAACAAAACCTAGGCATCTTATTCATTGAAATATTTACTAAATAAAATTTGAATATTTACAGGCAAAAAATGTTTTCTTTTCAATAACATTATCTTCTTAAAGTACAAAACAATTCCTATATCAGTGAACTGTAAGTGGCCATATTTACTAAATGTAAATGCATATTCTGTATCCCAGCAATTGCCATCCAAAGAATACACCTAAAAAGAAATGAGTATACTTGTTCATCAAATGATATGGACTAAACATATTCATAGAATCACGGTTTTCAAAGTTAAAAATTTAAAAAAACTGTAAGCTATTTAAAGTCCCATTATGATTCAAATTCATCAACAATGTATGTCCTGTGTACACAACAGATCATTATACACAATGAAAATGAATGACTTTTATTATAAATTATTAACAGCATATTTCCTAGACATAATTTTGAATGCAATAAGTCAGGTAAAAATAAATTTACACAATTTATAATCTGTTAATATGAAATACAGTAGTAAAAAAATGTGAAACTTGTTTATGAAATTAGAAATTGTGAGAGTGGTTATTCTTTCATGGGAGTGACTACAAGGGAGCACAAGGGAAGAGGGCTTTACTTGTAATTTCTTGTCATTCTTTCTCATAGTTTTCAAAAATGCAATTCCTTAAGGCAGCACGCATTTAATTTCTTGCAATTTCTGTAGGTCGGAAACTGGGAATAACTTAGCTGGGTGTGCTGATTCAGTGTTTCTCACAAGACTGAAATAAGGGGGTTTTCTAGGGATGTTGTCACCTCAATGCTCAACTGTGAAAAGATTCAATTCTAAGCTCACACATGTGGTTGTTGGCAGGATTCAGTTCCTTGCATGCTACTGAACTGAGAACTCAAATTCCTTGCTGGCTGTTCGTCAGAGGCTCACCTGAGTTTCTTACAATGGGAGCCTCTCCTACACAACAGCATGCTGAATCAAAATCAGCAAGAGAGAGAGTACTAGCAAGATGAGAGTCATAATCTAACAAAAACATGAAAGTGATGTTCCCTCAACATTGCCAATTTCTCTCTCTCTCTCTCTCTCTTTCTTTCTTTCTTTCTTTCTTCTTTCTGTTTCTTTCTTTTTTTCTCTCTTTTTCTTTTCTTTCTTTTTCTTTTTTACTATCCCTCCTTCCATCCCTCCCTCCCTTTTGCCTTCCTTTCCTTCCTTCCTTCCTTCCTTCCTTCCTTCCTTCCTTCTTTCCTTCTTTCCTTCCTCCTTCTCTCTCTTCCTCCTTCCCTCCCCCCTCCCTTCTTCTTTCCCTTCTCTCCTTCTCCTTCCCCGTCCCTACCCTCTGCTTCCCTTCCCTTCCCTTTCTTTCTGAGACAAGGTGTTGCTCTGTCACTCCAGCCAGAGTGCAGTAATGCCATCACAGCTCACTGTAGCCTCAAACTCCACTTCCCAAGTAATCCTCCCACTTCAACCTTCCAAGTGGCTGGGACCACAGGTGTGAACTACCATGCCCAGCTATTTTTTTATTTTTATCTTTATTTTTGTAGAGACTGGGGCCTCCCTTGTTACCTAGGCTGGTCTTAAACTCTTGGGCTCAATCAATCCTCCCACCTCAGCATCCCAAACTGTTGAGATTACAGGTGTGAGCCACCATGCCTGGCTAATGTTGCCAGTTTCTGTTGGTTAGAAAGAAATTACACAAACTCAAGAGATTACATAAAGCTGTGAATACTAAGAGTCAGGGATTATTGTGGGTCATTTTAGAGGCTGCCTCGGCACCGTTGTCAACAACAAATTGAATACACACACAAACTATATACCTATAGATTTTGCTATGTAAATATCTATCTATTCACTCATTCTTTATTCTGTTTCATTAATCTGTATATTTCCTCTTATGTGAATACTATGATGTCTGGATTACTGTGTTATATTAAGCTTTGCAATTGGGTAATAGAAGTTACCCAATTCTGATCTCTCTCTTGGGCATTTCCCCATACATTTAGTGTTTCCCTGTCAGTTTCTATAAAAACAACTGCTGAGACTTCGATTTGAATAAATAAATCAATATTTGGAGAATTGACATCTTAGTACTGTTGTTTTCCAATTTCTGTACTTGGTATGTAATTGTAGTCATCCATGCTATATAGTTTTATGTGTCTAGGTTTTGCATAAATATTTTAAACGTTTATTCCAAATATGTCATGTTATCAGATGCTATTGAAAATAGCAATTTTTACATTTCAGTATAAAACTATTAATTGTTAACATATAAATGTACTAAATGATCCATATTTTGTGACCTTAACTAATTCATTTATTAGTTTTAGAGTCATCTTTGCATTTTTTAAAGGATTTCCTATGTATGTGATCAGGTTATCTGAGAGTAAAGACAGTTTTAATTTTTTAATGCTGAAATATTAATATATGACTTTCATTTCTGATTAGGACCTCCAATACAGTGTTGAACAGAAGTGGTAAGAGCTGATATGGTTGCCTTTTTTACCAATCAATCACAGAAAATATTCAGTTCTTCATCATAAAGTATGATGTAAGTTATATGATTAGAAATGCCCTTTATCAGACTGAGGTTGATACCGTTTTATTTACTAAAAGTTTTTAAATTAATAAATACTGAACTTTAAACTTTGTTTAAATGTTTCAAGTAAGTTAAAGTGTTAAACCAACTTTACCTTCTTATGATAGCGTCTATGTGGTACATTAGCCCTTTTAAACATTATTGGATATAACTTACTAATATTTTTTAAGGAATTTGCTTCTACATTCTAGTTTTTCTATGATGTTTCTGTTTAATTTGAATATCAGTGTAAATATAGCCTCATACATTATGTTGAGATGTGTTATCTCCCTCTTATTTTGTGAAATTTTACTATTTTATAATTACTCTTTAATTTTTTGATGGAACTAAACTGACTTTTCTATGTGAGAAGATTTTTAATTACATAGTAAAATCACTTAAAATAGAAGGTGAATAAGATTTTCTATGTTTTCCAGAATTGATTATGGTAACATGTGTCTTTCAAGATTAGTTTCTACTTTATCTATGCTGTCAAATTTGTTGGCATAAAGTTTTTCATGACAGTTACTTATTATTCATTTACTATCATTATGAAGTTTGTAGTTATGCTTCCTGTTCCAATTCTGATATTTGTGAATTCCCTCATTCTTTTTACTTTGTTTTAATTGGCACAGCTAACATTTATCAGTTTTATTGATTTTTCAGAAAAGGAGTGTTTGCTTTTATTAATTTTTCTCTATTGCTTGTCCATTTTCTTTTTTATTGATTTTCACAGTTATTTTTATTTATGTTTTATTTCTTATACTAATCGTGGGTTTAATTTGCTCTTGTTTGTATAGCTTCTTAAGGAAGAATATCATTAAATTTAAGGAGTTTACATATAATAGAAAGTTTATAATTTTAACATTATTGTCACTTTTATGTTATCATTTTTACTTGCATAGGTGTATGTTTCCATCTATCTTATTACTTATATGCTTGAGAAATATTCTTTAGCAATATTTATAATACAATCTTACTATTAACATATTCTATACTTTTTATTTGTCCAAAAATAATTTTTTATTTTGCCTTCATTTTTGAAGAGTTTTAATGAATTTGAAATTCTTACTTGACTTTTTTCCCCTTTTTTGAGCACTTTATTTATATTGTTCTTTTCATGCTTGTGTAGGATCTGAAGAAATGTATACAGTGATGCTTATCTTCATTCCATTGTATATAATTTATCTTTTTGTTTTTCCTGCTTTTAATATTGTTTCTTTAGCAGTATTTTTTAGCTATTTAAAAATCATTAGCTTTTTTGGAGTTTATTTCTTTGTTTTTCATCCTTGAGATGATTTAGCTTCTTGGAAGTATTAATTCATAATTTTTATCCATTTTAGAAAACATTGTTATTTCTATCTTGAAATATTTTTTTCTGCCTGCGCTCCCTTTTGTTTTTTATTAGGACTCTAATTATTAATACATGTATGTTAGACCAAATGTTATTGTCCCTACTCCCTCCCTCCCTTCCTTCCTTCCTTCCTTTCTCCCTCTTTCTCTCTCTGTGACAATTGTCTTCCCTCTATACTTCCCCTTTGGATGATTTATATTGCTATATTCAATGTTTTATCAGAAGTGTATAATCTTCTGTTACTCTCACCAAATAAAATTGTTATTTCAGACAGTATTTAATATGTTATATTCATTTCTAGGAGTTCCATTTAGTTTTAATCCTTCATTTTTGTTTATATTTTCCTTTAAATTCATGTAAGTAGCCCTTTAAACATTTTTGTCTTGTGTCTGACATTTTGGAGTCTGTGTTATTTACCAATATTTGCCTCTTAATAAGTCACATATTCCTCCATCTTGGCATGTCTTGACACAGTTTATTGGATATTGGGTATTGCTATGGACTGGACTAAATTTTATCTCCCCAGAATTCATATGTTGAATACCTAACCCTTGATACTATATTATTTTCAGATAAAGCCTTTTGGAAGATTATTAAGATTAAATGAAGCCACAAGGGTGAGTCCCTAATCTGACAGGATTGGTATCATCACAGGAAGACAAAAAGACACCAGAGAGTTCCCTTGCTCCCCTTGCATGATGCGTCAAAGAAAGTCCATGTGAGGATACAGCAAGAAGACAGCTATCTACTGAAGTAAAAAATTTTAAAAAATCGATAATAGCATAATAATAATTATAATTATAGTAAAAGAAATAACAATAGCTCATAAAATAAATTGCTATATTAACCAAGGCTAAAAAAATTTAAATAGCCCCCTTAAAATTAAAGTTAAAAAAAATCAACCATCTCTCCCAAAAAACATTAACCATATTTACCCTCCACACATATTGTACACTCCTATTTCTTTCTTCCCTACACAGCTCCAAGGACACAAAACAAATAAGCACAAGCAGCAAACCAAATTTTCCCAGAAATATAAGACATACTGCCAAATTTTCACAGCAGCCTTTACTCTCACTTCTACAAACCTGCTTCCTACTTCACATAATGCCTGCCTCAAAATACTTTTTAAAATACTCGTTTTCATTATTCTAAGCTCAAACTTTAAAAACATGTGTCCACTAGCCGATGTACCCTTTAATAAAACACTTACCTGCACTCCGTTCAATCTCGCCAGTTCCTTAATTTCCGGCAACACTACAAGCCAGGAAGAAAGCCCTTGTCTGAAACATAATTTGCTGTTATCTTGCTCATTCACTTCTAGCCTCAACAACTTTTGAGGAAATAATTGTTGTTTAAACCAACCAGTCTTTGGCATTTTGTTATGGCAGTCCAATAAAAAGTACAGATTTTATATTATGTTGTTTTTGGTTTGAATCTTGTCTTCATTTAATTAGTGATATTTTCTTTCATGGCAGGCAGTTAAGTTGCATGTGGGTTAGTCTGATAGGCCTACTAAAGCTGCAATAAGATGGTTTAAAGTATCCTACATTTAGTGAATAGTTCCATCCTATTAATAAGGCATGTCCTTACTGGTAATGCTATTGGCTGTCTGTAGGGTTGAGATCACTGGCTGGTTGGGACTCAAACATCTTCTATCCTGTATGAATTTCTGGAATTGTTAAACTTATAATTCAGTGATTTTTTTACACAAATGAATAGCGTTTCACCCGCTAGTCATTTACTGGAAACAACTTAAGGATAACCCTGTGCAAATCTCTGGATTTTTTTTCTCCACATGGTTCCCTCCTCTTTGTTACTCTTCCTCTCAATTTCCAACCACTTTGGCCTTCCCAGACTCTGGCCTCTGTCTTCTCAACTTAAAAAGTCTGCTGGCCGGGTGCGGTGGCTCACGCCTGTAATCCCAGCACTTTGGGAGGCCGAGGCGGGCGGATCACAAGGTCAGGAGATCGAGACCACGGTGAAACCTCGTCTCTACTAAAAATACAAAAAAATTAGCCGGGCGCGGTTGTGGGCGCCTGTAGTCCCAGCTGCTCGGGAGGCTGAGGCAGGGGGAGGCTGAGGCAGGAGAATGGCGGGAACCCGGGAGGCGGAGCTTGCAGTGAGCTGAGATCCGGCCACTGCACTCCAGCCTGGGCGACAGAGCGAGACTCCGTCTCACAAAAAACAAAAAAAAAAAAAAAAAAAAGTCTGCTAAATTCTGACTGAGTTCTCCTTCCCTGGCCCTCAGTTTGGAAATTAACTCTGGGCAGTCACCAATGTTAATCTTACTTCTCATTTTAATTATTTTCCTTCTTTAGGAATCACAATAATGTGCTGCCTGTTTTCCAACGTCCGAAAACTGTTATTTCATGTATGTTGTGCTCTTTTCCAGTTCCTAAGGGTGAAAGAAGACCTAAAGCTTTAAATAAAAAATCACTGATCTATCATAAAGTTGTATTAATATCTAATTGAAATTCCCCACCCCCACCCCCCATCTGGAAAGGCTTTGTTGTTTTGTTTAAAGTGGTCAGAAAAATACTCTTTCATAAAAAAACTGAAAGTAATGAAGATGCAAGTTGAGATTATACTTGTAGGAAGTTTTTGGTTAGAGGAAATAGTGAGGGTTAAGTGTGTAAAGTGGAATGTTTAACAAACCGCTAGGTGACCAATGAGGCCCTTGTGGATGGAGAAAGGGGAGGAAGGTAACCACTGAGGTATGTTTTAAAGGCCCAGAATTTGACTCTTCCTCTATATGTGCTAAGAATGCCATCTGGGCTTTTGAGTATAGTATTGGCATGCTCTGACTTGTCTTTTTAAAATACCACTGGCTGTTTCTGCAAACATAAAGGGCAGAAAAAATATTATAAATAACTAAAACGTGATTACCATATAAAATGTATATTATTTTCCAGGCACTACTCTAAGTGCTTCGTATCTGTTAATTCGTGTAATTCTCACAATCAAATGGTAAAGAGATGTGCTAGCATTATTCCCATTTTACAGAGAAGGAAACGAAGGCATTCAGAGAGTAACCATGGTTACCTTGATAATAAGTATGGCAATCTGGCCCCAATGCAGTGATCTTCCTAACTATAATATGTCAACACAATTCCCAGGGTTGTTCTGAGAAATGACTGATATAATTAATATAAAAGGTTTAGAAGAAAGGTCTGCGGCTTAGTACTTTCTTAGTACTCAAGAAATATTAGCGACTGTCATCTCCCTTGTGCCAACTCTGCCCATTCCTACCTTACCATTTATTGTGAAGTCATATAACACTTATTACGGTTTAATCTCTTAGTAGTTTTGCTTTCTCATATCCCTGGGTCTTTGCAAATGGATTGTATTCTTAACTTCCTATTTCCTGAGGTAAACTTTAATTTTTCTTTACTTTCTTTTTTAAACCTTAAATTTTATTTTAGATACAGCAGGTATACGCACAGGTTTGTTACATGGTTATATTGCGTGATGCAGAGGTTTTGAGAATGTATCCTATCATCCAGATAGTGAACATAGTACCTAATAGGCAGTTTTTTAGACCACGCCCCCTTTCCTCCCTCCCCCACCCACTAGTCTGCAGTATCTACTTTTCCCATGTTTATGTCCATGTATGCTCCATATTTAGCTCCTACTTATGAAAACATGTGGTATTTGGCTTTCTGTCCCTGTGTTAATTCCCTTAGAATTGTGACCTCCAGGTGCATCCATGTTGCTCCAAAGAACATGTTTTTGTTTATTTTTATGGCTGGCATAGGATTACATTGTGTAAATATAAGATAGGAACATAGAAAGTAATTCTGTTATGTATCAATTTAGGTTCATACACTTCATTTATCATAGCTTTTTCAAATAGTTTAACTGAATTTTCTACTAGTTGTAAGTTTCCCTCAGTAACAAAGCAGTAATTACTTGTGCCTATAAGTCATTTTGAGTGTCTTATTATATAATGAGAATGGAATTATATAATCAGTTGTCCTTGAAATAACAAATAGGCTATAATGAAATTACTTCCCTGTTAAGAAATTAGTTTTAGTGTTAAGTTCATATTAACTTCTTTATACATTTATGTATTTACATATTTGTTTACCCTATGAAATTCAATCAAAATGATAAATTGTGCAATAATTTTACAGAAGAAAATGCAAGTAATATACTTATAAATTATCAAAATTAACATTTTTTCATCAGCTTCCTGAAACAAATCAAACTAAGAGAATCAGCATGATGTAACAAATATACAACTAAAATTTTAATTAATCATTCAAGATTTAAATCATTACACTATCACTTATATTTGGCAAGTAACTTAATTATGCTAAGTCAAAATTTTATTCAAGTGAACCTACCTCTTTTGAACAATTGCTTATATTAACTATATCAGTGAGCACACAGAGAAGAGGTCACATGAGGACAGAATGAGAAGGTAGCCAGGAAGAGCAGCATCACCAGAAACCAACACTGACCTTGATATTAAGCATCTAGCCTCCAGAACTGTGAGAAAATACGTTTTCACTATTTAGTCACTGAGACTGTGGTATTTTATGATAGCCCTAGTAGACTGATACAGCCATCATCAACGATTTAAATGTATTCTTTTTCCTCTTAGAAATCATACCATTCTTGATGTATGAAATTAAGGGCACCATAAAAACATAAATATATATGCACATATACCCCTACATAATGATTAGGTACGTTTACCTCTTTCCGGGATGTATAGACAACCTGCATATATGGAATTAATACAAATAAAAAGAACACATCTAAAGTACTGTAAATACTCATTAAACTGCTCTCAAACTATTCCTAGGCACTACTAGCTAATAAAACCTTGGTTATTTGAAACTTATGCATGACAGAATAACGTAGGCGATAAGGAAAACAAAAACTATCTTTTTACTTTGTGTTGCCTGAAACTCTAATATTATTTTATTTCTGTCTGAACTAAAATGAACCATAAACTGAAAAGGAGTAATATATTCTAAAAATGGACTGTGATATGATACAGCAAGTTTACTCTAAAATCCCAAGGGAACTACAGATAGCAGTAACAATTTTCACATAATAAAATGAATTGGCAAGAAACAATGTGAAATTATGAATCAGCTGCCAAAGCTCTTATATTTAAAAAAAAGAATTTCATATCTGAATAACAAAAACCTTTGTAACCATGACAGCTAAAAAGCAAAATGTTAGTGTTGAACAATGTAGTAATTCTCAAAATGAGTTTAGGCCAAGGGCACCTGAGTAAAGTTTATTGCTCTAGTAATACAGAGAGCATATTATTATTTTATTTTACTTTAAAAGGAAGACTGTTTTCTATTGAAATATTTGTTATGGCTGTTAGAGTTGGAAAATCTAAGTATTTTTATTTTTCCCTAAAAAAATCTATACATCAACAAAAGCAGTGGTTCATTGTGTATTTACCCAGAGGAATACAAAAAATCAACTTTAAACTTTTATGGCTAGTGTACATATATATATATATATATTCATATATACATATAGGTAAATTTCACTCCAGTTCTACTCAGCTTTCTTCTTCTTGAAATGAAAACATATATAAAGTGTTTTTGTTTTAAGATCCTTAACCTAGATAAAAACAATCTTCATTATTGAACTAGAAAATCTTTGTCAATTATGGAATTGATCTTATTCAATTTTGAGTGAGTCATATCCAAGTAATAAAGTGTCTTTCTATATTACATATATTGTAATTAAACCATATTCTGTTTGAGGTGGTTTACAAATATCTCACAACTTTAGCAAAAAAGAATAGGGTAAAAATTATCCTCCTTTCACACATAAGTCCCATGAGGTAATATACTCAAGTTACACACCTAGTTAACAATAGAACTAAGATTAGACCTAAATATACATTATAAAATATCAGTAGTAATTATCAAAAGATAGTAAACATTAACATCATGTTAGGTCGCACTTCAGTGAAGATTTACCTTCATGAATGGTATAGTAAGACCTTACACCATGACTTCAAACGTTTAAAAAACTCTTTTTATTTCATTTAAAAATAAAGACATATGATTTCATAAACTACATGCACATTTTGATTTTTTTTTTCATTTTGAATTTTGTTTCTCTGATTCTGGTTTGACACACATAAGTGCAGTACTTCCTTTGATTTTCATAAGTACCCAATAATTTATATGTATATGGCATTGGTGATGGCAGTGGTGGCCGGTTTGAATAATTAAAAGAGCTGTGGCCGTGGACTCGAGAATCTCTGCGTTCTCGGGGGTCCAGGAAGCCCGCTCCCAACAGGCTTGGAACTGTCTGCTCCCGCTGCCTGGCCTTTTCTCGCTCTCAGCAACGGCTTTGATTTTGGAGCATAGTTGGGGCCAAATTCAGGCGCTGTCACAATTCAGCAGGATGTGTGCACACTTGGGGTAGCATGGAAATGCCACACCCCTGATGCCTTGGCTCTCTCCAGACTTTGGGCACCAGTGAGCCTGGGAGGGAGGCAGAGGGAAAACTGAGGATGGCTCCGTGTGAGCCTGCAGGTGACCCTTGGCATGAATAGCCTGGGTATCATGGATGGCAGCAGGAGGCATGCTGGCTCCCAGGCAAAATAGGGTGAGTCCCCAGTGAAACCATACATTCAGGTCAGGGACAGTGTGAGGTCTGGGAGCTGGGCTACCAATTCCACAGTCCCAAATAAGAATTTATGGTGTTTTTTCCAGGCCCACCCATGGCCGCCCATGGACCAATCAAGACCCACTTCCTCCCTTCTGAAGCCAATAAAAATCCCGGACTCAGCCAGACACGGGCAGATGTTGGGATGACGTGCCTGTGGAGAGGAGGTACTCAATTTGGGTCTCCTGAAACCTGTTCTGCTGCTCAATAAAGTCCCTTTCTACCTTGCTCACCCTCCGGTTGTCCATGTATCTCATTCTTCCTGGACACCAGACAAGAATTTGGACCTGCCAAATGTCAGGACTGAAAGAGCTGTAACACGAGCAGGGCTGAAACAAGCCCCTCCACTCAGCACCTTGCAGGCAACAAGAAGGAGAAGAGTTGCAGCCCTTTGGGGAGCCCAAACCTCAGGGATCCCTGAGCCAAGGCTGTGACATCATCCTCTTTGGGGTTCTGTGGTACCTGGCATCTCCAAGCTTCCAGAACCACCAAGTTCCCCTTGTCCAGATGCAGGTACCTGCAGTGGAAGCCATGTGCAGTATATGTGGTCCAGCAGCAGTCTCGCACAGAGCCAGCGCCTGGAGCTGCCGGCCCCACTGCAGCAGCCAGAGTGCTTCTCTGTGCACAGGACGGACCCTGTGCTTGATGATCACACACCCCTCATCATTCCACACCTGGGGCTTGCCTTTAGCAGGTGTGGGATCCAGGTCGGTAGCGCAAGTTGAGCGCAGCCTGATGGGCCAAGTGGGCAGAATGAACCCAGCAACGGAAAGCAATACTCAGGCAGAAGGTGCTGCCAGCCACAAAGATTTCTGGCCAGAGAAATTACACCCCAAGGATCCCTTGACATTTTTGTGAGCACATCTGGGATCTGCAAAAGTGTGGATAAAAGCAAACTTGCTGCTTTCTATCCTATTTTTTTTCAAAGTCCCTAAATTCCGCAAAAGCTAAAATGAAAGAAAAATACTGGGCCTCTGTCAGCCAGTTAAAAGTGACTAGCACAGCTGCCAGACTTAAGACACAGAGGACAGGCTTGCTGGGGAGGAGAGCGTGGTCAATTCCCCATTACCCTCGGGGATTGGGCATGTTGATTTTGTTTCAATACACTTTCCTTTCATGGAGGTCTAGCCATCATATGAGATCAGAATAAGCTCCTGGGGCAAATAAAGGCATCTGCCTGAGGTCACACCTCAGTGTTGCCTGAAGGCCCCTAGACCTGCTCCAGTCCCTGACAGGGGCTCATTAGGGTGTCAGCACTAGGACCTTCAGTCTTTCTTATTGTAATTTCTTTCTTTTTATCTTTCTTTCAAGACTTCCATGGTTGTTATCCTTTTCTTTGCATACAATGTTAGGGGTGTTCTTGCAAATCACAGAGAAGAAATTACTGGGTAGAATGGGCAGTCGACTTGGTCATTAGGAGTGTAAAATCAGACGTTAAGAGTAGCACCAACAAAGCAAAATGTGCCTTGGTATCGTTACATAAATTTGTAGCAAAAATGTTATTGTCATTTCCTTGGTTGCCAACTTAGTGCCAAGCACCTTGAGGCACAAGAAAGAAGCATGGCCTCAGGAAGGAAGCATTAATTTCAATATCATCCTGCAAATGGACCTTTTCCATAAACACAAGGGCAAATGTTCTAAGGTCCCATGTGTGCAGACCATCTTTGCCTTGCAGTGTAATACGGACCTTTTTCAATGTTGTAATATTGATTCAGCCTTCCAGTGGCCATAATAGGAAATGCTGCAAGGGGCAATCCCAGGACACTAGGGAAGAAAACCCAAGAAGTACCTCCAGTGGGGGAGTCAACTCCCTCTGCTCTTTCTTATCCAGGTTGTCTCTAAAGCTTGCCCCAACCTAGAAATCCTCATTTTAGTCAGGTCAATCTCACTCCTGCCCCTGAAACAGATGCCTGGTGAATATAGCCCAGTGAAGATCCAGGTACCCTTTTCTCAACAGGACTTAAGGCAAAGTAAGGGGGAATCTTTGCAAGTTTTCAGATGAACTTCACAGGTATGTAAAGGCTTTCCAGGACTTAACCCAAGTATTTGAATTCTCCTGGAATTATGTCATATTACATTTGAACCAAACCTTGACTACTGCTGAAAAGCAAGCCACTCTGCAGCCCCTCTGCTGAACTTAAGATTTTGTTTTGTTTTGTTGTTTGTTTGTTTTTTTCCCTACACCATGTTAGGAGTCAGCATAGTCCTGCAAATACAGGGAATTTGTCTATGTGAGGGGTCAGTTTTTGTTTGTTTGTTTGTTTACTTTTGGAAAGTACCTTATTAGGTCAGGTCACCAGTTCCAAGGACTCCCTTTCATTCTCTTGTTTGAGGAGGACCTGGTCCCATCACTTCATCTGCTTATGACAGGGAAGCAATGGAGGCTCTGCCTCACCAGTTGCTGACAGTAATTTGGTAAGGGCCACCTGAAACTTAATTTAATGAGTCCATCCACTTTCCTGAGGCAATGCAAGCTTCATGGTGAAGCCCTGAAATGCAAAGCTAGACCTGAGGGACCCAGAGAGAGATGACGGCAGAAGTCAAGGGGCACAGTACAGGTGAACATGACTAACTCCTGCCAATTAAGCCCTCTCACTTTGAGGATTGAGGTCATGCTAGACTCCATGGCATACATAAGGTCTAGGGAATCCAAAGGTTCCCAACAGTGGGAGGATAGGGCAGTACATAAGTCAGTGTGAATATTCCTACCCACTAGGCCTCCCCACTTCACGAGTGAAAGTCACACTTGCACCCATGGTTGACACTTGCAAAGGTCACCAGGATTTGGGAATATAAAGTTATAAGAAAGAAGGGGATACCTTTATTTTTTTCCCTCATGTATCTTTGGTATTTGCTGGAAACAGAAAAGAACAAAGGGGCACCTCTTTCCTCTCTTTCCAGAGGGGTAACCAATCATCTTCAACATGCACTCCTCTTGAGTGCATCCTTAATCATTGGAACTTTCTTGACCCTCAGACTCTGGAGAAAGAAAAAAGAAACTTTTTTCTGTTATCCTCTTCTGTCCTCTCTGTATGGGATCACATATCTGTACCACAGGACACTCCTCAGATGCATCTCCCAAACTGGGAAACATTTAATTTCCCCAAACGTTAAGTTGCTTGGCAATCTCTTGAAGAGGCCATCCATTGCTAGGGAAAAGGGAAGCCAGAAGCCTAACATGCCAGCAAAAGGGTAAAAGTTCTTAGCAGTTAGAGTCTGGGTTCTCTCTGTGCAAACTGGTTGTAGGAATGGTAAAAATAACTGTATTCTCTGCTCCTCTATGAATTCAAAGCCAGAAGTATCAGCCATTTGGCATGGCTAAGGTCGAGTTAAAAGGAATTCTTAAAAACGAAGTGATATGGATAAAAGTCAGCTTAACTTAATGTGGATATCAATGTTATATGTCTATTCAAAAGGACTTTATACCGTTTCTCTTCAGGGACCTTGTTTTTCTGAACAAAGGTTTGTTTCTTCTCAGTTGACTGAATTATTTCTCTCCATTTTGTTTTGCCACTCTTAATGCACACATGAGAGGCCCTAACATACATTCTGATGGCCTGGGACTCCTTGGGACAAACAGAGGAGGTGCCACTGACCCCGTTTTGGGGAAAAAAATCCTCTGTTTTCCTCATTGGACCGCAGGAATTAGAGGTGGATGGATCCCTCTCAAACCCTGTTTTAGTCTTTCCACCATGCCTGCTTATTAGGCACCTGTAAGCTGCAGGTTTTCCTAGCCCTGTTTCTTGAAGGGCTTCAACTTGAGGCCAGTAATACAATTAAGAGTTCGGCAAATGAAAAATCTTACAACTACTGGATATTTTTCTGTCTCTCTGTGTAATTATATATGTGTGATGTTTATATGAAAATGACCTCATTAATTGGCTTAAGAAAAAATGCGTGCTTAAATCCAATATGTTTAAAGAAAATAAAGCTGCAGTGCCTTTTAATTAATGTGAGTTTAACTTTTGAAAAATTCAAACAGCTTTAAAAATTATTGGTAAAATAAAAATGTCTTAGAAATATAGACATGTAGTCTAAATGATGCAGGTAAGAAACTAGGTTTGCTAAATGCTTTAAGGTCATAAATTACTTCTTTGGCTTTTGAAAACTGTTTGGGTTGCCTGCTTTACAGTTTGGTAAGACCTGGGGGCATATGAAGTTAACCACACCCCTAATTATGCTGGAAAGAGTCAGACCTCATCTGCACATTGGCATAATTAAAATAACTTTCCAGATTTTACACCAGAATTAAAAATTGGTAAGAGCTACCATTTTAACGTGTTGTTGAGACTACTAGAAATAGATTTACATGCAAGGTGTGTAAGGAAAATAAAATGTGTCTTTTGTAAAAGATTGTAAGAAGGCATAGGAATGTCAATTTTCTCCTATTGTATAGGGTTAAAGGATTGTTTTAAATTATGTAAGATAAAGCAAAAGGTTTAATCAAGTTGCAGAAGGTTCACAAATATTAATTGTATAAGAGCAATTCTGTGTGTGAACATATTGACTAAATTTAAATGGGTGTTATCTGGTTTTTCTGTAATTTGAACCTTTTCAATAAAAGCACAAAAAGTTTCTTAAGGCACTAATATTCTCTTTAGCAAAAATCTGTTAAGTGTAAGACTTTTAAGAATATCACCTCATGGTCAAACTGATTAAGATTTGACAAATTTGTCTATAGGATTTCATTGAAAAATTGGGGTTGATATTAATAATAGACCAATGCAAGGGTGAAATTTGGCTTTCTTTCTCTTGAACAAGAATTTCATGTAATGTTAAAGGATAATGAAAGATTTTTATTTGCCTCATGAATAAACTACTGAACAAAGAAAAGAAAGACTGGAGAAAGATTGTTCAGAAAGCTAAGTCTTTCCTCTCAATTAGTAAGGTTTTTTGCCTTGTTTTTTAAGTGATCATTTTAACTAAATAAATGTCTTACAGGAACCTGGAATTCTATTTCCTAAAATCAAGTATTTTAAAGCTATAACTTATTTTCTAGGCTTCCCAAAATCAAATTTCAGCTTTGAAATTGGCTTCTCTAACCCTTAAGTTTAGGATGTGATGGAGGGCCACTGGAGCATCCAAAAACAGGAATATTTCACATGTTTAGGTACATGAGAGTGCCAAAATTAAAATGAGTTTTAATCTTCTTCAGGTTGTATTTTAGTGAATAATATTAATATATGTTCAAAAATTGTGTGGGAGTTCTAAAAGTCAAATGTCTGAGTACATGCTATCAATCATAATTAGGGTTACTATGTTAAGTTACCATAAAGCAAAGAAAAAACTAATTTTTTTGTCAATATTTGGTCTGCATTTTAGACTAACCTTGCTTATTCTTGTGAACTAACCACTGATCACTGACTGAAGTTCAGAAGAGACAAAAGGGAGAGGTAATGTAAAAATCTGAATCAATACTCTAATTCTGTGTGTGTCAGCAGCCTCAAGATTTTTGAGCTGTCCTTACCCCTTATTTTGATTTGATTCCTGTCTTCTAATATCACGGTTTGTCTCTTTTCATCTTCAGGTCACCAAACTCCAAATGGTCATGCAAATGGAACCTTGGACAATGGCTCCCTTTTACTGGGGACCCTTAGATGGGCCTTTCACAGAAGATCTGACTGCCATTTTCCCCAAAACAATGTCCCCTGTCAGCATGAAGCAGTTAAGAACAGTCATCCTCCCTGAGTTTGTGTCCTTTGTAGGGACATGGATGCAGCTGGAAACCATCATTCTCAGCAAACTATCGCAAGAACAGAAAACCAAACACTGCATGTTCTCACTCATAGGTGGGAACTGAACAATGAGATCACTTGGACTCGGGAAGGGGAACATCACACACCGGGGCCTATCACGGGGAGGGGGGAGGGGGGAGGGATTGCATTGGGAGTTATAGCTGATGTAAATGATGAATTGATGGGTGCTGATGAGTTGATGGGTGCAGCACGCCAACATGGCACAGGTATACATATGTAACAAACCTGCACGTTATCCACATGTACCCTAGAACTTAAAGTATAATAAAAAAAAAAAAAAAAAAGAACAGTCATCCTCCCTATCCTAACAGCAGTTAGATGTACCTCTTCAGAGTGTGAATTGATGGGCAGTAGCAGCCCATCTGGAGTTGCTGCTGCTATGATGCTGACTGCATTTGGGGAGGTAAAGCTGCTGCTATGTGCTCCACAGAGCTGGTTGGAGCTAGGAACAGGTGGGAGCCCTGCCTCCTAAGTTGGACCTCCTAAGTTACATACACCTTGCATGTAAATCTATTTCTAGTAGTCTCGACAACACATTAAAATGGTAGCTCTTACCAATTTTTAATTCTGGTGTAAAATCTGGAAAGTTATTTTAATTATGCCAACGTGCAGATGAGGTCTGACTCTTTCCAGCATAATTAGGGGTGTGGTTAACTTCATATGCTTAGGAGCCCTGCCTCCTAAGTTGGAGGGGTGGTAGCCTCACCTTCCCAAGAACAGTTACATCCACCCAGCTGTAGCTGTGGTCCTGGGCATCTCTGCACTCAAAAGGGTCCAGGAAGTCCCCTTTTCCCCACAGGCTCAAAAGTGCTTGCTCCCACTGACTAGCCTCTCCCACTGGCACCTACTCAAGTTTCAGAGCAAACTTGAGGCCAAGCCTGGTGCTGTCACAACCCAACTGGGTGTGTACATTTTCTGGGTAGTGTTGACATGCCAGATCCCTGCCATGTTGACCCCCTCTGGACTTTGGGCACCAATGTGCACGTAAGGGAGGCCTACGGGGAACTCAGAATGGTTCAGCAAGGGCCTTCAGGTGCCCCTTGGCACAAACAGCCTGGGAGCTGTGGATGGTGGCAGGAGGCAGGCAAAAAGGAGTAGGTCCCCGGTGAAACCCCATCTCTAGGCCAGGGAGAGCCTGAGGCCTGGGGGCCAGGCTGTCAGTTTCGTGAATCCAAATGAGAACTTACGGTGCCTTTTCTGGGCCCACCCATGGCTGCCCATGGACTAATCTGCACACATTTCCTCCCTTCTAAAGCCCATAAAAATCTATGGACTCAGCCAGACTTGTGCAGATGTCAGTATGACTTGCCTGCAGAGAGGAGCTACCCACTGTTGGTCTCCTATCACCTGAGAGCTAAATAAACTCATAGGGACATTCTGCCTGTGGATAGGAGCTACCCACTTCAGGTCTCCTCTCTGCTGAGGGCTGTAGACATTAGGATAACCTGTCCGTGCATAGGAGCTACCCATCTGGGATCTCCAGAGAACTCTCCTGCCACTGAATGAAGCTCCTGTCTGCCTTGCTCACCCTCCAGTTGTCCACATACCTCATTCTTCCTGGATGCAGGACAAGAACTGAGTACCTATTGAATGGTAGGACTAAAAGATCTGTAATACAAACAGAGCTGAAACACACTTCCCCCACTCGCCATATTACAGGCGACGAGAAGGAGAGAAGAGCAGCCCTCTGGGGAGCCCGGACTTGGGGGCTCCCCGAGGCAGGGCTCTGACACCCTCTTTAGGGTTCTGTGGATCCTGGTGTCTCCAAGCTTGTTGGGGGGCAACACGTTCCCCTTGTCCAGATGGAAGTGCCCACAGTGGAAGCCTCATGTAATACGTCTGGTCCAACCTCCACCTTACATGGAGCTGGTACCTGTGCCAGTGTCTGGAGCTGTCTACTCTGCTGCAGCAGCCAGTGGGTCTGGTTGTGCGCAGTGGCCAGAGCCTGTACTCGCTCACCCACACACTCCTTGCCACTCCGTGCCTGACCTGCCCTTGGTAAGTGTGGGATCTAGGTCGGTAGCACGAGCTGAGAGCAGCCTGCCAGGCCAAGTAGGTGGAATGAACCCAGCAGGTGTGAAAAATACTCAGCTAGAAGGTGCTGCTGGCCGCAGAGGTTTTTGGCTAGTGAAGTGACACCTAAAGTATCCTGTGACGTATCCATACATTTTACGTGCATTTATCAATTACAGTTGGTTACAAATTTGATAAAAAGACATCGTACATTTACTTACAAGAAATAAGGCAAAGAGAGGAGTTGTGTAAAATGCAATCAACTGATTGTATTACTAAGCAGAATTCTGATTTTTATTTCTTTGAACTATTCCCCTTGACTGCTTTGACACTATCAAACACAACCTATGTTCTGGAAATATGTGACATATTTAAATATCATGTTAGATGACAATGCACTTTAAGAACTTATTTATAATTTCTTTCATTTTTTAATATCTAGGTTATTTTGTTTTACTGATTTATTCTGCTTCTCAGTAGATTGCCTTGAATTTAGAAAAGTCTTTAGTTTGTTAATCTTACTTCAAAATGAAAAAATCTATTAGAAACTGTATAATCACAAAATGTGAACATGCTTTTTTTACTATTTTTATTTCCTGTATATAGGT
Source organism: Theropithecus gelada (assembly GCF_003255815.1). NCBI lineage: Eukaryota > Metazoa > Chordata > Mammalia > Primates > Cercopithecidae > Theropithecus > Theropithecus gelada. Next base: position 60,933,556 of record NC_037680.1, on the reverse strand, counting down.
TAATCACATTTGAATACATGTATTTTGAAGCATTTATTCACTACCTCCAGAGTAAAAAAGAAGCATATATAAAATCCAGTTGAAATATGACTGCATTGATTCATAATTTTCCAGTTCTAACTGATTTATGATACCCTTGAAAATACCATAAAAATCTAATGTCCTCAAACATTTTTAAATCAGTTTGAATTTTTATATTGATTTATATTATTATACTTATTTTATTGTAGATACAGTATAGCATTGCAAATTCTAGTACTAATCTTAAAATAGCACTTTTTTAAAAAACAGAAGACATCGGAAACAAAACTGGTTCCTAATGCCATAAAAGTCTCAGGAGTCTTAGATATCTGCAACTCAGATGACAACTTGGGACATCTAGTAATTTATTTTGAAGTCTCTAATTTCAAGTTTGAATAACCTAGAAGTACTTTTTCTTCTCATGATTGACATATATTTCCTGGACATCATCCAGAGAAGCTATGTACTATTAGTCTTCATATTCTTTGTCATTTGGTATAGAACAAGCTTAGTCTAGTGTTTTCTGAAAGGTAGAAATTTTTCTATCCAGAACACTCAGTGAATGTAAAACAATCTAAAAAAATTAAGAACTTATTCTATAATTAAAAGCATCCATTAGACAAATATTCATTGATGTTTACCCTGCCACAAATCCTGAGCTCTGGATATAAAATAATGAACCCTGCTGCTATTAAGTTTATTGTTTACTAAATGATATGGATATTAATCAATTAAAAATGCATCTGACAGATTAAATAATTTGAAAACATTGAATTATTTCAAAAATATCACTATAACTGACATTATCTTAAGGTCATATCAGAAATAATAAACTATAAATTGATTAGATGATGATAATATTTCTTCTAAAAATAAGTTTTTTCTGGTCTTCCAAGGAAGTCTATCTAATTTTCCTCAGCTCATACTTCCTAGAGATACTTCAGTAGTTATTATACAACCAAATTCTTTTATGAAACTACTTCAGCTTATCTTTGGAGTGTGTGTGTGTGTGTGTGTGTGTGTGTGTGTTCATGTGCCTGTGGATGTATTTGTGCATGTAATTTTGTTATGCCAATATTCATGTTATTTTTATTTTATTATTTCATCTAACATATCTCTATAACTTCCATTTTTGTCGTAGTGATATTCATGAGAAATACACCTTAGAGATCCACTTAGTGTAAACCCAAGACGAGTCTTGAATTCTTTTATCTTCAATGTTCAAATTTTAAATGTTTGGTATTTTCCATAAGCTATAAAGTCCTTCATGTCTACTAGAAACAGATTTGCCAAAGAGGAAATCATCTTAAATAATTGTCTTGGAAAAGACATAAGACACTTGTTTTGCCTCTTTTCTATTTGTTCATTTTACCAAAGTGAATGCACTTATAATACAACAGTGAAATATGTTTCCACAGTCCCACTATCAGGCTTGTCCAGTTTATGTAGTTGTCCACGGTGCTTTTATTCAAAGAATATATTTTGTAGTGTTGCCATTAATATGAACTAATATTGGTTGTATTAGTTTTCCAAGACTGCTTAAGAAAAATACCATAGAGGTAGTGGCTTAAAACAACACAAGCTGTTATTATACAGTTTGGGACATCAGAAATCTTAATGGTTCTCATTGGGCTCAAGTGGTGTGATGCTTGCATTCCTTCTTTCTGGAGGTTGTAACAGAGACTTGAATTCATGGCTCTTTCAGCTTCTTGAGGCTGCCCAAATTCCCTCACCCATGGCATTCTTACTCCATCCAACCAGCTTCCTCCAGCCAGCAATAGTGGGCCAAGTTGTTTTCACATTGTATCTCTGACTCCGACTCCTCCATCCACCTTCCTCTTCCACGTTTAAGGTCTCTTGTGATTACTTTGGATCTACCTGTATAATTTAGGATAATCTCCCTACTTTAATATCAGCTCCTAATCAACCTTAATTTCATGTTCTACTTTATTCCCCTTTGCCATGTAACCTAACATATCTTCTGGCCATTAGAAAATGGACATTTTGGGGAGCTTGATTGTTTCTACCATGTAGAGTAAGCATTAAATTCTGAATAAATTATGTAGATTGACTCATTGTATTCATTAGTTAACTATTGAATCAATCTAATTATATGTGAATAGTTACATGATAGATATTAAAGCAAATTATCTGTTTGATAACCTATGTATTTAAGTGTGTTCCACATGATGAAATAAATAAAAGGAGTCATAATCCTGTGTGATTTGTGGCCAGAAGAAGCAAAACTATTTTTCAAAATGCTTACATAAAATAAAATTCTTACTGCATGTTGAAAGCATTTTTAAAGATTTTCAAAATATCTCAATATTTTTTGGTTCATTTATTCTTTGAAATAAATGGAAAATATACAAGCAAGAGGAAATATTACTACCTCTGTATTACAGATAAGGAAACAGAAGCTCATAGAGTTTAAGAAACTGACAATATAATAAAAAAGGATGATTTAATCTTTTCAGACTTTCCACAGAACTAATTCTATTAAAAGCTGAGTCTGGCAAATGCTTGGCTTGCCTTACAGTCAGTTTAATCTCTTAGAAGCTAGAGAGAATTATGAGAGGGATTATTCTATACTTAATTCCAGCCAATGAAAAGTAACTGGCAGAGAAGTTGAAATGACAGAAAATCTAAAATAAATTCAATCTAAACTCTTAAAATTTATTATTGTTGAGGTGGCTTACTTTGGTTTAGTCGAATATACAGCTGCCGAGACCAGCTCGGTAAGGGAGACCCTAACCCAACAGCTAGAGGAATTAAAGACACACACACACAAATATGGAGGTGTGAAGTGGGAAATCAGAGGTCTCACAACCTTCAGAGCTGAGAGCCCCGAACAGAGATTTACCCATGTATTTATTAACAGCAAACCAGTCATTAACATTGTTTCTATAGATATTAAATTAACTAAAAATATCCCTTATGGGAAATGAAGGGATGAGCCAAATTAAAGAAATAGGTTGAGCTAGTTATCTGCAGCAGGAGCATGTCCTTAAGGCACAGACCTCTCATGCTATTGTTTGTGGCTTAAGAATGCCTTTAAGCCGTTTTCTGCCCTGGGCAGACCAGGTGTTCCTTGCCCTCATTCCCATAAACCACAACCTTCCAGTGCGGTCATTAGGGCCACTATGAACATGTGACAGTGCTGCAGGGATTTTGTTTATGGCCAGTTTTGGGGCCAGTTTATGGCTAGATTTTGTGGGGCCTACTCCCAACATACAGCCTTCAACAGGAAAAGATTTTTAAAAACTTTAACTTAATAGAGATAAATAAAAACAAAATGCTTACTGAAATTTATTCATTTATGGGACAATATAGAATTAATTAATAGGAAACATATTAATGATAACAGTGGATTACTTTGAGAAATAAAATTCTAAAGAGGTGGTCACAAATAATCTTAAGAAAGAAGAAAATAGTAATAGTATTTAAAGAGCCGGTCATTGAAGGTATTGTAATAAAATGTATAAAAGATGAAATAGAAAGTATGCTAATTAAAGGTAATTATAACAAATTGGAAGCAAGCTATGAAAACTTTTGTAAAGCAAAACTAGCATGATATGATTCTTGTGAAAAAGTATTCAATGACCACATAATGGTCTTTTAAATTATATTTATTATAAGACAAGAAATGCTAAAATCAATGCTCAGTTTACTTTATGATAATGCTTCATTGCTAACACATCAACAAGAATTATACAAGTTTTCAGCTTTTTCTGGCAAGGTGAATGACTACCCCCAACAACAAAATTTGACTCAACATTGGTAAAAGTGATATTAAGTCTAAGATAGGAGAGAAGATTTTTAGAAAGGATATTTTTAGAGAGCACTTAGCTGCTCTATAAAAATGTAAATCTCTTGGCCTGGATGACATCCATTCAAGAATGCTGAGAAAGAAATTGAAGATGAAATCTCTGAATAGCTGTCAATTTTCTTGGAAATATTAGGAAGAGAAGGAGAAGGCCTGGGAGACAGGATAAAATGATGGCACAACTTTCCTAAAGGGAGTATGTAACTTTTCTTAAATTATAAAAGGTGATGTAGAGCAAGGTAATGTACAAAAGCAATAATTATTAAAATTTGGTATTTATTATTATTTAGAAAATGTCATTTCTTTAAGAGAAAAAGCTTCTCATTAGTAAAATAAAATAAATGTAACTGTATGCCCTTTAAGTGATACACCAAAAATAATATAGTGCAAAAGGGTGGATAAAGGATGTGGTAAAAATATGCCATGGAAAAGCTAGTATAAGCAATACACACTGGTATACCAATATAATTATCAGAAAAAATACAATATGAGGCAGAAAGCAGTCCATGGGGGAAACTGGTATAAAAGGCCAAGTTCAGTTTACCAGTCTTTAGTTTTTATTCTATGTGCTCTATGCACTTATTGAAAGTAATTAAACTTTCCACTTTAGTATTCTATAAGACTTCCATTTGAAATCTGTAGAGATATAGTGGTTATTCAAACACTAGTGCTAGAAATACTGGTTATACTAGTTGCTATGAAACACTCCATATTGTTTTCTATAGCAGCTGCATCAGTTTACATTCTAACCAATTGTGTACAACAGTTCTGATGGCTCCACATTCTTGTTATTACTTGTTACCTTTATAGATAGATAGATTGATTAATTGATTGATTGATAAATAAATAAATATAATAACCACCTTGACAAGTGAGAGGTGAGCATCTTTTCATAGAAATGGTAGCCATTTCTATGTCTTCTTTGGAGAAATGTCTATTTAAACTCTCTGTCCACTTTTAAATCAAGTGATTTGCTTTCTGTGATTGAGTTTTAGGAATTCCTTGCATATTTTGGATACTAATCCCCTATAACATATGGTTTGCAAATATGTCCCCTAAATCCATAGGTTGCCATTTTACTCTGTTAATTGTTTCATTTGCTGTGTAGAAGTTTTTAGTTTGATGTTGTCTTTCTTGTCTAATTTTACTCTTGTTGCTTGTGCCTTTACTATCATATTCAAGAAACTACTGCTTAGCCCAATGACCTGAAGCATTTTCCCTATATTTTTATCTAGGAGTTTTATAACTTGATGGACCACATTAACAAAACAAAGACTAAAAATAACATGATCATTTGAATAGATGTAGAAATAGGATTTAACAAAATTCAAGACATTTCATGATCTTAAAAAATTCTCAACAACTTAGTAGAAAAGGAAATTTCCTCAACTTAATAAAGGTTACATATAAAAGCCCACAGTTAACATACTCAACTGTGAAAAATGGAAAGGTTTTTCTCAGAGACCAGTAACACAGCAAAGAATTTTACACTCACAACGTCTATTCAATACAGTACTTGAAGTCCTGGAAAGAGCAATTAGGCAAGAAAAATAAATAAAAGCGATTTGAATTGGAAAAGAAGTAAAATTACCTCTGCAGATGACATTATCTTTTATGTAGACAACCCTAAAGACTCAATTAAGAAAAGTTTTAGAACAAATAAATTTAGTAAAGTTGCAGGATACAAAACCAACATACAAAATTCAGCTGTATTTCTATACATATACAATAAATGATATGAAAATGAAATTTTAAAAATTCATATACAATAGCATCAAAAGGAATAAAATACTTAAGTATTTCGGGGAGGTGAAAGACTTGTAAAATGAAAACTACAAAGTGTTGATGAAACAAATTAAAACAGACACAAATAAATGGAAGACACCCATGTTCATGGATCAGAAGACTTAATATTATTAAAATGTCCATAAGTAACCACAGCGTTATACAGATTCAATACAATTTCTATCAAAATCCTCGTGGCATTTTTACAGAAATAGAAAAAAGAAATATAAATTTCATGAAGAACCATGAAAGATCCCAAATAGCCAAAATGATCTTGAGAAAGAACAAAGCTGAAGGCATCGTACTTCCTGATTTCAAAACACATAACAAAGCTATAGAAATTAAAAAATTATGGAACTGTTATAAAGGCGGACATATAAATCAATGCAACAAAATAGAGAGTTAGAAAAAACCATGCATATAGTCAGCTAATTTTTGACAAGGTTGTCAAGAATACACAATGGGGAAAGGATAGTGTTTAACACTTGATAATAGAAAAACTGGATATCTACAGGCTAAAGAATGATATTGGGCTCCTATCTTACACCATACTCAAAATCAACTCAAAAGATTAAAGATTTAAAAATATTACCATGTGAATAATTTGTAAAATTGTTTTTTCTAAAATTATAGCAAAAGTGGAAGCAGTATTTTTATGTATAGAAATGAATCAAGTAATCAATAATATTTGTTATGGAAATAATGTTTTAGATAACAGTTCCTGAAGCTGTAATGATAAGCAAAACAGACATAGTCCCTGACTTATTTCCCATAATGGATTTCCTGGAGTTGAGGACCGTGGGACTTGTAAAAATCAAATCTAGTAATGTAACGATATCTCTGACTAACATGCTGAACCTCATAATATTGAAGTTTATTGTTTGCACAGGTTATTTTATTTTAAAACACACGAGGAATGTAGTATTTACAAATGTAGATTATATAGGTCTACATTTATCTATAATATAAGCATATTGTCTCTGAAAATAGAAAACTGTCTTTGTAAATTATATATGAATTTTTAAAAGCTGTGTGTCTAGAAACCAGCAAGTATACATAAAAAACCTTTTGCAATACTCTAAGCAATATTAGCCTATTGATTTTAAATGATTACTTACTGATCACTTAGATAGCATTTGCTGAAAGATTATACTTAATATTTGTAATAAATCCATTTTCACATATTCATATTTATTTACTAATCAGGTATTTATTTTAAAATATTAGACTGTTATTCTACTTTTTCACAATGCTATTTACATAATCTTTATTTTCTTAATTAACTTCTAATGTTAACCAAATGCAATAATTGTGTACATATTTTAAAATTAAAATAACATAGAGCTTAAACCAACACAGCACTATTCTGTCCCAGATTCCCCTTTTCTAGGGATAAGCACTTTTAACTCCTTTAAATCTCATTGGTGGTATTTACTTTCATATTTTTATGTAGCATGTTTACATGTATCTTAAATATATTCTAGTTTTATGTATTATTGTTTAACATTCTATATTCTACATAGAGGAAGAGTTATGCAACTCTTGCACCTCCCTCTGCGTGAATGCATGCACGCACACACACGTGCTCACACATGACTTTGCACTCTCTTACTCTCTTCTAAATTATGATTATATATTTTACACAGCTGACTTTAACAGGAAACTATGCCTGCATTTCTATTTTTAAATTTTTAAATGGAAAATTCTATTGAGAAAATTATAGATCACATGCAGTTCTAAGAAGAAATAGAGAGTTTCCTTATATGCTTTGCCCAGTTTTTCCCAATTCTAATATTTTGCAAAACAATATTGTGATATCATAAAAAGTATATTCACCTAAAAATGATCCACCCATTTTATTCAGATTTCCCCAATTACACTTGTACTCATTTGTTTATATGTGTGTGTGAGTGTTACATTCTATAGAATTTTCTATATCACATGTAGACTCCCAATACATTACCACAGTCAAGATCCTTAACAACTCTAAAATCAAATAATCCCTGCGTTGCTGTTTTGTAACCATGCCTGCTTCTCTCTAGTCTCTCTAGTCCCCCTGACTGGTCCCTGCTCTAACTTCTGACAATGACTAATTTGTCCTCTACACAAAATTTCCTTCATTTTTGAAAATGTTATATAAACTGAATCATAGTGTATTACCTTTCTATTGATTTTAATCACTCAGCTTAATTCCCTGTAGATTCACCCAGATGTGTACATAAATAATTTATTTTTAAAATTATTGAGTAGTATTCTATAGTACGTATGGACCACAGTTTGCTTAACCATTCTTGCACTGAAGGACATCAGGAAAATTCTGCTTCTTGGTTATTACAAATAAAGCTGCTTTGAACATTCATGTGCAGGTTTTTGTGTGAATGTAAGTTTTTAATCATTTGGGATAAATGGCCGGAGGTGTAATTGCAGAGTCATAGAATTATGGCATGCAAAGTGTTTTAAAAAACTGCCAAATTGTTTTCCAGAATGATTGTGCCATTTTACATTCCAATCAGCAATATAGAGTAATGCAGTTTGTATCTCACCATCACTATGTCATATCACTATTTTTATCTTAGTTACCTTGATAGGTGTGCAGTGAGACATTTCTTCATATATATATATATTTACTATAATTGATGCTAAAGGTGTATATTTATATATTCATACAAATATATATACATACGAATATGTGTATATATAAAAATACATATTTACTTTCTTTGAAAACAATGTTAGTTTCATTTTTTATACATTTAATTTCCAACTTTTAAATCACCTGTTTACCCACAATTTTTCTTTCACACATACCTGATGATTTACTAATATTTTTCTTCTTTTAGAAATCACCCATAGAAACCATAATCTTTCTCCTCTCATGTGGATTATTTGCTTTCTAGTCCTGTGTATAGCTGACATTCTGTACTTCCCTTGATTTCATCCTAGGAATTCCTTTACCTCTTTTGGGTTGGAGATCCAGTTTTCAAGAGCCCATATTTTCTCTTCCCATTTTATTCTCTCGTTTTGATTGAGTATACTTTCCTAGGATTTTCTGAGATAGGTGATTTTGAAAGAAAATTTGGGGGGATTTTTTTTTTTTTTTTTTTTGAGACGGAGTCTCGCTCTGTCGCCCGGGCTGGAGTGCAATGGCGCGATCTCGGCTCACTGCAAGCTCCGCCTCCTGGCTTCACGCCATTCTCCTGCCTCAGCCTCCCGAGTAGCTGGGACTACAGGCGCCCGCCACCTCGCCCGGCTAGTTTTTTGTATTTTTAGTAGAGACGGGGTTTCACCGTGGTCTCGATCTCCTGACCTTGTGATCCGCCTGCCTCGGCCTCCCAAAGTGCTGGGATTACAGGCGCGAGCCACCACATCCGGCTGGGGGGATTTTTATACCTAAAAATGTTTCTATTATGGTCTCACATTTCAGTGAGAATTAGTTGAGTCCCTCAAAACTGGAAGATTATCCTCCACTGTTTTCTACTCATTCTGCTTCTTTATCTGTATCCTCCACCCAACCCCCTTTTCTGGTAGCACTTAGAATTTTCTAATCCTTGGCAATATAAAATATGGTAATATTGTTTTTATTTGGTTCTCTATTAATTGTTTTTGTTTTTCTGTCAGAACAAGACCTTTTATGAATATATAGTGAAGTGTGGCTGTCTAAAAGGATGAAGATCCTGAGGAACTAATTAGAAGCTCTGTTTGTTGTAGAGGCTTGTTGGCAGCTAGGCTTCACTTAATGTGACCAAACTCGATTGTTATATTGGGGAATTCCCAAATATGAATACCTATAGGTATTTTCTTTTGAGCTGCTTAGTTTCTCCAAAAACCTCCTGTTTCCTGTTTAGTACATATAAGCCAGTGTTCTAGGAGTTCAGGGAAGGAAAAGTGTGTTTGTGTGAGGAGCTCATCATCAGTATGAAGATTTTCACTGAATCCTGTTTTCAGCCTCACTTCTCCCCACCGCAGGACCTCTTTTTCCCTAAGCCGGAATCTGTCTTTTAACCTCTCCAGAGAGTAAACATCTCCTGAAAGAAGAGCAGAAGCGTATTTGATGGACTTCATGGACTGTAGAAGGATTTCTGGTTTTCTAATAACTTCCTTAAAAGAATTTTACATAATCTTGAGTCTCTATCCTTGAGTCTCCATCCCTGCCTATGGGTTTATGGTGCTTAAAGTTTTTAACCCTACCTGCTTATCTCTTTTTTGCTCTAATAATATAAGTCAGTTACTACTGGTTCATGTACTTTCTAGCTTATAAAAATTCAGTAAACCACTTGTTTCCAGTATTTTCATTTTTAAAAACATTTTGGCCTGATGAATTGATGCCATTCTTGATCCTTTACAACTATTAATGTAGGATTTTATAAGCAGTGGGGAGAAATGCATACATTCAATTTTATATAACCAGAACTTACTCATTATTTTGTAGAACCTCCATTAAACATTACACATATAATGCAATTTCAGTGCATTATACGTTGAAAATCATAAATCATCTTGTTATGAAACAGTCTTTCACACACCGTTTAACGGCTCTTGATCTGAGGTCCTACGTGGTGTCACTGATTGCTAGCTAACCCTTAAGTTTCAATTTTAATATCAGCATTCTAATGATATTTCCAGTAATTGATGCTAAAGGTATCTAGTGTTATTTTGTTGTTGCTGTTTTAATTTTTAGGATAAATTGGAAACAAACATTATAATGAAGAGCAACCAGTTTTCCATAATTGTTGAAACATCACAGGTTAGATTGATGGATTTGAGAAGTAAAACATGTCTTGATATGATTAAGACCTTTTTTTTTTTTTTTTTTTTGAGACAGAGTCTCACTCTGTCGCACAGGCTGCAGTGCAGTGGCACAATCTCAGCTCTCTGAAAGCTCTGCCTCCCGGGCTTATGCCATTCTCCTGCCTCAGCCCCCTGAGTAGCTGGGACTACAGGCGCCCGCCACCTCGCCCAGCTAGTTTTTTGTATTTTTTTAGTAGAGACGGGGTTTCACCATGTTAGCCAGGATGGTCTCGATCTCCTGACCTCGTAATCCACCTGTCTCGGCCTCCCAAAGTGCTGGGAGCCACCGCGCCCAGCCAAGACCTGTCTTTAAAATGTGTGCACAATGAAAAAAAATTGTAGACAAATATGTGTCTTTAGTTCCTTCTTTAAAAATTTCTAAAAGTAACAAAAATATTTAGAATAAGTTAAATCCACATCTTATAAATTAAATCTAATGCTGCATTAGGAAGAAGAGATGGTATCAGCAGACCAGACACTTTAACAGTTTCTGAAATATTATAGGCGTGAGCCACTGCACCCTGTCCCATAAATTTTAGTAACTAATGAATTCATAAGAAAAATAAGAGGAAGAAAGAAGGAAACAATGACATATGTGCAAAAATTCTGAGAAAGTGTTCAATAAAGGGAAAGCCAGAATGACCACATAAGAGGAAATACATTTTTAAAAGACTTTATTTAATATAATTTTAAGGTGTTTATTTCCTTATCATTAAACTATTTAATAGACATGTTTAGGGAACAGACAGGAAATTTGATAAATGACTCTTAAAGTACCTTTAAGATCTGAGATTATTATTCTAGGATTCTTCTTTCTGAATAGCATTCTGTTTGCTATACTATTTTAAGCTACTAGAGATTCCCTTACAATAATACATAGGGCATTTATAATATCCACCAAATTTGCATAGTGCTAACAAGAAAATATGGAATCTATAAAATAAAATATTATCATGTATGACTCCAGATTATATGGAGACCTGTGCATTCTTCATTTTTATATGAAAGGAAATCCAATATGGAAATAGGGACAGTTACAATTCTCAGGAGTGAATACAATCTGAAAGGACATAAGAATCAACTATAATGGCGGTGAAAGAAGGGACTTTTTGAGTCAAGAAAATGGTTTGTGGGCACTCTCTATGGTTGAAGTATAGTATACATTTGTATAACCTGAAAGTATCTGTAGTGGAGCCTTTTTCTTGTGTTTGGAATCTAAGATAAATTATTTTTAAGAGAGGCACAATATCTTCCTTACAGTATCTCCCCAATCTCATATCTGCAGAATTTGAATACTTCCTGTAACTTAAGGTATGAACCTGATTGTACATTCTTAGAGATTTTTCCATACCAGATACCCAACTTTGTATAACTGTGATCCTAGTTCCATATGTTCTGTAGCAAGTTTCTCTTTGCAAAAATTATGGCCTAAGCAAAAATTATTCACAAAGTTATGAGACTGTTGACACAAGAGCCCTGAATACCCCATGAAAGAAAACTAGGAACTCTACCCAAATGCAAAATTGTTTCTATCTATATCATAAAACATGGTTTGACTGATATCATTTTTAATAGGTACCTGAGTTGATTGCAGTGTGTACACTACAGAGTGAAAGCGAGTGATAGAGATCATTCCATCTGAGGAAATAATAAAATCTATTCCTGATCTACATTCCACATGGCCCAATGGCAAGAGAGTCATTTGCTGATGGTCATATGTAATAAATATAAGTAGTGCTTGGGATATTGACTTTCAAGAACCATTTCTAAAAGTATGCTTATTTGCAAAGTTATGAGACTACTGACACAAGAACCACTGGTCTACAGATAATGGTAGGAAGTGAAATGATAAGAGAAGATATGAAATCACACAGAAGAAAACAGTGGACTAAAATAAAATAAGGTCAAGATCAGAAATTTGCAAACGACCAACTTTAAACAAAAAAAGGAATATAATATGCTAAAAGAGACTGAGTAACATCGTGAGATTTCAATCAAAGAGAAAGGGAAGATTGGTATTTTGAAGGAAAGGAAGTAAGAACGTAGAGAGATGAATATAATTGAATAACCATTATGTGACAGACATCATGATAAGGAAGAGAAAATTCATAGATTAATTACTGTGATATCAAATATCACAGGGAAGTTTAATAGAAGTAGAAATGAAAGGGACTGTTTGTTTTGGTAAATAAGAGGTGTTTTTTATACATAATGAGATCAATATTATATCATCAACTAATATTTCTGCCAGGTGTTGCTTTGTATATTGCCATACTGCCCTTGAGAGACTCACTTTTATTGGGAAATGGGATCAATAAGCAGAAATACCTTTGTAATAAGTAAATTTAATAATAAACAAGTAACTTTGGAACTGTGGAAATAAAATATCAGGTACCTATGTTTCAATAATTAGGAATATTTGCAAGCATCCTTGATTTGTTATTTCTATTATTCTCATCGTCCATAATGATCATTATGTATGCCCATTTTAGTCATCTAAATATATTTGTCACTTGTCTACTCCTTTTCACACTCAGTCTATTTTCACTACTTATCTGTGCTACTACAGTGTCCTCTAAACCAGTCTCTTTTTATTCAAATTGTCTCAACATAATAAAATCTCCAGAGAGGTGCCAAAATAATATTTCTAAAACAAATCTAATTGTATCACACACTTAATTAAAATTATTCAGTAGTTCTTTACAGGCGTCAGACTAAGTACCAAAACACACAAAGCTTTTTATCACCCTGTCTTGCTGGCTTCATGCAATCATGGAAATCTGATCAGCTCTATACTATAACATCTGTTGTGTATTGGTATGATTGAGTGGGCTCTGTGTTCCCACTCAAATCTCATGTGGAATTGTGATCCCAAGTATTGAAGAAGGGGCCTGGTGGGAAGTGATTGAATCATAGGACTTGATTGGATCATGGTGGGACGTCCCCCTTGCTGATCTCTTGGTAGATTTCTCAGGCAATCTGGTTGTTTGAAAGCGTGTAGCACTTTCCCCTTCACTCTCTCTCTCTCCTGCTCCACCATGGTAAGATGTGTTTTCTTCCATTTCTCCTTCCACCATGATTGGAAGTTTCCTGAGGCCTTCCAGCCATGCTTCCTGTACAGCAGGTAGAACTGTGAGTCAATTAAACCTTTTTTTCCCCTAAATTAACCAATCTCAGGTAGTTCTTTACAGCAGTGTGAGAACAGACTAACACACACATTCTTTTAATTTCTGTACATTTTTGCCTGCTCTATCTTCTTTAGTTAGCTGCCTTTTAGTTCTGTTTGCTTATGTTTTAAAATAATGCTGAACATATAACAGTGCATGATTGTTGATGAATTCAATATATGAGTACATAAAAACCTCTAGAAATGTTTACTTTTGTTTATGTGGCAACATAAATAGTAAATAAGTTATTTAAAATCATGTTACTGAAAACATAAAATGCATTGAATAAAGACTGAAAAAGTAAAATACTTTATAAGCATACCTTCATAATAATTTTCATAGTTTATTTTCCTCCACATCATTTTTAACTTTAAATACATGCCTTATCAATTCTTTACAGAATCTTTGAAGTGGGAAAAAATGAGAGACAATACCCTTTTGAAACCATATTGCCCCTGGACACGGTTTTTAAACTATTGATCCAACAAAGGACTAATGTCCACATTCTTTAAGAAACTTAAACAAATCAACAGGAAAAAATTTCCATTAAAAACTGGGCAAAGGACATGAATAGACACTTTTTAATAGAAGACATATAAGCAGCTAACAAACATAAAAAACTGATCAACATCACTAATCATTAGAGATACAAATCAAAACCACAATGAGATACCATCTCACATGAGTCAGAAACGCTATTATTAAAAAGTCAAAAAATAACAGGTATTGGTAAGGCTGTAGAGAATGCGTAGACACTGTTGGTGGCAAAAGAATGCAAATTTACTCAGCCTCTGTGGAAAGCAGTGTGGAAATTTCTCAAAGAACTCAAAGCAGAATTACCATTTGACCCAGCAATCTCATTATTGCATATACATCCAAGAAAAATAAATTGTTCTACCAAAAATACACCTATACTCATATGCTTATCATAGTATTATTCACAATATCAAAGACATGGAATCAATCCAGGTGCCTGTCAATGGTGGATTGAATAAAGAAAATATGGTACATATACACCATGGAATACTATGCAGCCACAAAAAATAATGAAATCTTGCCCTTTGCAACAACATGAATGTAGCTGGAGGCAATCATCCTAAGTGAATTAACCCGGAGGCAGAAAACCAAATACTGTGTGTTCTCACTTATAAGTGAAAGCTAACCACTGGGCACACACGGACACAAAGATGGGAACAATAGATACTGAAGACTCCAAAAGGGGGAAAGGAAGAAGGGGAGCTCAGGTTGAAAAGCTACCTATCAGGGTCCATCTTTACTACTTGGGTAATGAGATCATTAAAAGCTCAAATTTCAGCATCACTCAAGATACCCACGTGGCAAACCAGCACATGTACCTTGTGAATCTAAAATAAAAACTAAAAATAATTTTTAAAAGACTCTTATTCAGAGTCCAGTCAGCAGATTAATTTAGCTGAAATATCTCAAAAGACTATGGCATACAAGTCTGTCCCTGGAGAAAATTTTAGAACTGCGATAGAAACTCCAAATAAGAAAAAAAGGTACTTCCTAAGATTTTTCTATCCACATTACTATGACTTCCAAATAACTAAGGAATAGAGCAGCTCTGAACTGCTTTGCCTAGAATGTAACAGGCATTCTGTCTTCATTCTCTAAACTCACTATCTTTTTTCAGTATTCTAAACTGATAGTTTGAAAGGCAAAAGGTCATACTCAGTCCCATATGTTCCTCCCATCCCCTCATGTCGTCTCATCATATAAAGAATACTTAAATGCTGTTTAGTTTTTACATCCATAGTTATAGCCTGACATAAATACATTTTTTAAAAGAAATATAAACAATTCCCACTGATTATGTTAGTGGCTGCAAATCTTAGATAAACAACTTTATTAGTTCTTATAACTTTCCCGGTTAATAGTCTAAGATAGATGTCTCATGACAGGGTTTGATATATTATCAGAAACAGGTGATTTTCAAGTATGACCACCCTCCAGAATGTTTATTGAATATCTTCTAATTTTTTAAGTGTTAAGGAAGAAAGTGACAATATAGATGATTGCAATGAAATAAATATCAACTTAAAATATATAACTTAAAATATATTGTGGTGCAATCTCTATGGAAAATAGTATAGTGGTTTCTAAAAATATTAAAAATCAAATTGTGATTCAGCAATTCCACTTCTGACTGTATTTTCAAAATAATGAAAAGCAGGGTCTTGAATAGATATTTCCACACCCATTTATTTCACAGCAACGGTACTCATATTAACCATATGGTGGAAACAAGCCAAGTGTCCATCATCAGCTGAATGAATCCACAAAATGAATTTGCATTCATCAGAGGAATGAATCCAAATGTCCATTATCAGATGAATGAATCCACAAAATACACAATGTAATATTACTCAGTCTTAAAAGGGAAATAAATCATGTCACCTAATTAACATGTATAAAACTTGAGGATACTAGGCTAAGTTAAATAAAAACAATCACAAAAAGACAAATATGGAATAATTCTACTTATGTGAGGTATCTAAATAGTGAAATTCATAGAAACAGAAAGTAGAATAGTGTTTACCAGGGACTGCAGGGATGGGGAAATGGGGAATTGTTGCTTTGTTGGTATAGAGTTTCAATTTTGCTATATAAAAAAGTTCTGAGGATCTGCTACACAACATTGTGAATATACTGAACACTATTGAATTGCACACTTAAAGATGGCTAAGATAGTAAATTTTATATTATGTGTTTTTACCACAATTAAAAATTTAAAATACTTATAATGTACATAGAAATGTACAAACAGAAGAATCCACAAATTATAAAATGCAAGCGTTGAATAGGAACTCAAGTAGCATTTAATCCAACATTTGCTATTCTCACTCATTGTAAAACTATCACAGAGGATGAAATGTGCTTTACAGAAGAGCATATAGCTATTTAGTAGATAAATTAGGTCCAAAATCAGATCTCTCGATGTGGTGCAGAGCTCCCTATACCTCATTAAGATGACATTTCCTTATTTTCAGTACTTTTTAATATTTAAACCAAACAAGCGATATGTAACTTTCCACTTGAAATAGATTTTAGGCATATTAAATACAATTTATTTTATGTAATATTTTTGTTTCTTATCTGAGAAATCTTTATAAAATATCTTTACCCACTTTTCTACCATTTCAGTGTAATGTGAAAAGCAGTTATTTTTGCTGTAGAAATTTTGCAAAATAACTCATTGCTTCCTTGGACATGTTTGTTTTAAGTTAATTATTTCTATTCCTTTGGCATAATTCATAAGAAAGCGAGCTTCATCATGTCAGGTATTTACCTACTGAAGCTCATTTCCCTCCCTTACAACAGAGATAATTCAACACTGGCAATTTAAAATTCATACTGCAGGGAAAAGGAAAGGGGCAAAATTCCTCCTTATGAAAAAAAGATCACAATAAATCACACAAAATAAAATTGCTGAGAACTACAGGAGTTAGTTGGGTTCGGGTTTGCAACATCTGTTATTGTTAACAACAAGTCTTTAGCTCCAGGCTAATCAAAGATTAAATAAAATAAATCTTAAAATTTTATTACATATTTCTTATATGTTACATATGCATGTATAATTTCAGGATCATATGCAATTATATTTATAATATATAACTATAATTATATAATTATATTTTCATGGTATTGTATATTATATTTATATCATATTTTTATAATTATAAGTTTAATTATATAATAATATTTATATTATGCCATCTGCCTGTTAACTACTTAAATGTTATCTTCTACTCAATTAGCTCATCCAGTCATAAACTGGAAGCACCTTAGATGCTAGGAAGTAGGAAATGTACTGAATGGAGGTTAGGTGTAAAGAATAGTACTGCCATTTCTTCTTGCCTTGCATTTCAAAGCCCTTTATTTTAAAAGAATTAAATAAATAAAATTTTATTTCTCAATTGAACATTATGTATACTATTAAGATATTTTCACTCAGTGGGAACTTTTGCTTCCTTCCTTTTTCTTTCCTTTTGTTCTCCTTTCTTTTTTTCTTATTTACATAATAAGAGAAGAAAGGACAGTGTAGAAATAAGAAGCTAAGTGGAAGATGCTATTGCTTTTGAGAAACTTACATGTATCACAAGAGATCCCTGCAGATGGAATTAATGCCAGGCTCAGGCGGAGCCAGTAAAGTTGCATTTGGGCTACTCCTAGAGCCTGAAGAGACTAGGACCTTTACTGGAATTAAATGTGGCCTTTAACAGGTTAGTACTTATTAAAAGGATGTGGCCTCATTAGGAGATAGTTGAACTTTTATAATTAAATAATTGAAATTTAGCTCTGATTTTATGAGAAAAATACTTTCAGAATTATGGTGTTGGTTGCATATTTTAATAAGAAACTTGATTTGCATCTTCGTAAAACAGGGAAATTTCACAAAAGTTATAATGTTTTATAGATCCCAGGGTGGACTGGAAAAGTTGGGATAGTAGAGTGTGAATCTGTATTAAAAAATAAGGTTGAGAACAGGGAGAGGAGAGAAAATGAGCACAAAATAATAAAATAGTACAATTTTTTAATAAGTGCCTCCAAATTGTTTGGTCACCTTTTAAAGAATGTCCGAACAAAAAACTATCTCAGAATCTTTCTATGTTGACTGCTTTGCTTCACAGAGCACTAGCACTCACAATATTTATTCTCCAAAACTCACTTCTCAAGTTTAACACAATTTACAAATGCGAAATTTCATAGCTCTCAAAGTCTATCACTAGTGTCATTCACAGGAATTTCCCAATTGTGATTCTCTCCTTGGAAATCAGTCTTCCACCATGGCTGAGAGAATATATTTTCTCCATAAATTGCAAGTCTATTTTGTTTTCTCCTTCTTCACTTAAGTTCAGAGTTTTAAAACCTGGTGTCTCTTCCACTATTAGTGGGAAAAAGGTATTTTTACAATATAATAATCTTCGTAGATTTGCATGTCACCCTCAGTAGTGATAGTATATTACATTATTAAACATATACATTAACAACTAGGACTGCAAGCATCTAAGTACATATAATTGTTGTTTAATTGGTTACTTTTCCAGGTTCAGGACTTGCCAAATATTAACGAGTAGAAGCCAGGCTTATATTTACAAAGCTAAAATGGTTCACAGATATATAGGTGCAGCTCCTCTTGTCAGGACAAATTTAAAGTGTCCACTATAGAATATACTATATATATTTCACTATAATAATATTGTATGTAATGCTATACTATATATGGTATATATACACATATATATACACATACACACACAAATACAATCTCCGTAGACATTATTATATTTAACACTATTCCTGATAAATAGGGTAAATCATCTTAAAGACCATTTCAAATAGGTGGTCAACAAGTTAAATAGAAAAAGAAATGAAATAAAAAACAGTTGTAAGGCAATAGGTTCAAAAGAGCATACTATTTTATAATCAGTCACAAAACATATTTTAAAAATCAATATGATCTGTGGTGACTCAGCTAAAATTCACTGAAAGCAACTGAAAAGGAATAAAATTAGTTAAAACTGAAGAAATAAAAAGACTGCATTTTAGGAAAGACCACGTGTTCTAAGTTTATGTGCCTATGTCTAGTTAAAATGGGTAATAATGAGGTTAAGATATTTTTAAAAAAATTTCGACCTCACATGAAATCATTCAATCTGATTATATGAATTGAAATCATATATGAAAGTATGATTATATGAATTACAGTAAAATGGTTATAATCTCATACAACTATAGGGTTTGTACAGACGATGAATTTATTTTCCTCTGAAAATAATTTATTTATTTAAAAAACAACTTTGCCAGACATTTTCCAAAAGCAAGAAGGAAATTTAATCTCTGGCATGAGGCTCTGGGTAGAACCAACAGCTTCTAGTACTGAGGTCAGAAGTAGGAGCCATGCGGACAGGGAGTGGTGGGTATGTTCTATACTTAGACTTTGCCTAGAGGCATTCTTAGTCTCAGGTGCAAAGATTTTCTCTTCCGTTTGTCTAGCTCTCCCCGAGTTCTATGAATCGGACTACATGCATTCCCTCTTGATATAGTTCCCATTTTCCGAATTGCTCTTTCTACTGTCTATCCTCTTCCTATTTAATCCCTTATATTTGTCTGTCTTCCAAACTAGATAATGCCATTGATTTTAAGGTTATATATATATTTTTATTACATGCATGAATTGCTGGAAGAGTGCTTTTTTCCAATTCAAAAGTAAACTCCTTGAGACCAGGTACTATGTTGGCTTTGTTCTCAATTGTATCCTTCACGGATAACATATAGAAGTTTGCTAGCATGTAAGACATTTAGTTAATATTTGTTGAAAGGATAAATGAAACCACTCTAGTGGTTGGGGCTTTACAGTAACTTACTGAAGGCTCAAGATTTACAAGGCAGGTGGAGAAACAGATACCCAGGAAGGAATAGAGATAATTGATTTTCCATCATTCCATCTTCAGCTTGAGAATCCACCTAAATTGCAAGAGAATCTCAGCTGCAACAGAATGGTGTATGAATTCAGTCTAATTAAATGTTTTGTAAGACAAAAGTCATCAGAAAAGCATTTGATATGTGGTTAAAAATCAAAGGCTCATGGCTAATTGTTCAAAGGCTTAGGGAATCTGAGGAAGCTAAATATTGCCATTCTAAGTATGCTTTCTCTAGATATGTCGTAGTTTCATTTAAAATGTAAAAAGGAAATCAGTAACTGATACACAGTAGTGATTCCTTGAAGAAAATCAATTAAAAATAAATTTGTTAAAGTAAATCTTAGACTAAATGTATTAAATTCTAACAGGCTTAAATACACTGGTAGCATTTTGATAAATAACTGACTTCCCATTTTCCTTCTTCAGATGACAAAAATCCTTAAACATACACACATTTTTTGATAGAGAAATTTGATCCATAGTGATATCTATGGTGAATATTAAAGCTAATGAATAGAAAGGTTATATGAACTCCCAGGCTTGACTCTAACTTAACTGAACACAATTTCTGAGTCAAAACAAGAAAATTAAGAAAATAAAATAATGTGAGTTCTTTTATTTAAAATAAAAGAGCATGACGGTTGTTGAGAGATAAAAAGCCAAAATAAGAAAGCATTCATAATTGCAGAAATATTCTAATCATATTCCTATTAACTTAAAAAGGTACGCATCTGAGATTACTGTTTATAAAATAAATACTGTTCCATGTAAATAATACCAATCCCAAAACTTGAGTTGCTCTCATTGGACACAATTTGAATGTGATTTTACAAAAGTAAGGACAAAATTTATTTTTTGAAGGTTTAGAACTGTTTTTACAAATATTTCCATGAAAGGCATACCTAATAAGGAAATTCAGACAGTTGGGATTTGCACTCTTTATTACCCTCTTCACACAGGTGCATTTTTTCACGGCAGTGACTCAGGTCAAATAATATTGCAAAATATTATACAAAAAGAAGACTCACTTGATATAATTTTTCTCATTCATTTAGAAAGCATTGACAGGTGCTCACCAAGGTCCAGATGCTGATAATACAGAGACGAAAGAGCAAGACCTAAAGGCATGTGAAAGTATGATTATATGAATTACAGTAAAATGGTTATAATCTCATACAACTATAGGGTTTGTACAGACCATGAATTTATTTTTCTCTGAAAATAATGGTCACCAACGCTACTTTGTTTCAAATCCAACTCTCCTTTTTTAAGAAATCCCTTTCAATTAAGTAATGTACTAAAACATTAAAACAATATGGTCTTTGGATTTTCAATACACAGCACAGTAGAAAAGCTATGAAACTGTGTTGATACCGATGATATCTGTATTAGAGTGCAGTATATAGTTTATGCCTAGTATTCTTAGAAATCTCACCCTCCCTCTCTCTCTCCCACCCACACTATATAATACTTATCGCTATATCTTCATCTCTGTCTATTTTCATTTCTATGTCTTTATTCTTTCCTTTAGTGAAAAGTAGGGAAAGCTGTGGGATAGGGTCTGTTCCACAAGAGGCCAGGTAAAAAGATACCTGGTTGGTCATAGCATATGAAAGCATGGGATTGCACATAGTCACAACAGTCCCTGAATCTGAATCAATCCATTAAAAATATACCCATATTTAAATTACAAGAATAATTCCCTCTGAAAGGAGGTCTTTATCACTTAGAGTTTTTAACCACCTAGTTTCCAGAAACACTACCATTGCTCCATCTGTCCCCTGTCAGGAAGTATGAGAGATAGGCTGTGGGAGACCTTTGGTTCTCATTGCTTGGGAACTGAGGAAGTAGGGTTTCATGAGTTAGAGATCAGCCACAAATCATCTTGCAGTCTGGCCCTTGTGTATTCTTTCATGGGTCCTGCAGGGAGGAAAAAACAATAATAAAAAATTAAAAAAAAAAAAAAAAAAACAGAATAGTGAAAGCACAAGTCATCACCACATTAGTGTTGGCAACTTCAGTGGTGCTATGCTTTATTTCATGTGTCTGCTTATCTGAGCTCATGGATGTGCCCAGATAATGAGTATTTGGGAGTATGTTTGTGAGGATATTTCTGGAAGAGATTAGCATTTGAATTGATAGATTAAGTAAAGATTGCCCTCACCAATATGAATGGGCATCATCCAATCTATTGAGAGCCCAGATAGAAGAAAAGACAGAGGAAGGTCAAATTTGCTTCTTTTGAGCTAGAACATCCATCTTCATCTGTCCTGAGACAGGTGATCTTGGTTCTCAGGCCTTTGAACTGAATTATACTACTAGCGTTCCTGGTTCTCCAGCTTGCAGAGGGCAGACCATGGAACTTAGCTTCCATCATCACATGAGTCAATTCTTAGAATGAATCTCTTTTTCTCTGTACATACACACATACTTTTTAGAAAGCAAGGAATCCACTTTATTTTTTAATATTTATTTTTAATGAACATATAATTGTACATATTTATGGGGTACACAGTGATATTTTGATACGTGTAGTGTATAGTGATCATATCAGGATAATTAGAACATACATCATCTTGAACATTTATCATTGATTTATGTTGGGAGCGTTGAATATCCTCCTTCCAGCTGTTTCAAACCATATATATTATTAACTATAGTCATCCTACAATGCTATAGAACACTAGAACTTATTCTTCCTATCTAGCTGTAATTTTGCATCCTTTAACAAATCTCTCCCTATGCCCCCAGTCCCCATCCTTCTCAACCTCTAGTATCTCCTGTTTTACTTCTTACTTCCATGAGATGAAAGTTTTTAGCTTCTGCATATAAATGAAAACACGCAGTGTTTAACTTTCTGTTCCTAGCTTATTTCACTTCACCTATTGCCCCCAGTTCCATCGATGTGGCTATGAATGACAGGATTTCCTTCTTTTTTATGGCTGAATGTATATATTCTGTATTTTCTTTATCTGTTTATCTGTTGTTGAATACTCGGGTTGCTTCCATATCTTGGTTATTGTGAATAGTGCCTTCTTCACTAAGTTTAATCATTTCTAGCTGTTGAATTAAAGTGAGAGACATGCAGCTCTTACTTTCATTTGAACAGGTAGAGGCCACTGTAGGGTTATTAGTTGGCCTAGTTTCAATATTGTTAAGTTTCAGTGAATAGGGTTGCATGAGGAGAGCGAGAAAGACAGGAAACGCTGCTAGGTGGAGCTATCAGAGCACACACATTCATCAATTAAGTTCACCTTCATATATGGATGCAGTTCATGGCACCACAATATAATTACAATAGGAACATCAAAGATCACTAATCACAGATCACCATAAGATATATAACAATAATGAAAAACTTGAAATATTGAAATAATTACCAAAATGTTATACAGAGACATGAGGTGAGTATATGGGGTTGGAGGAATGGCACTGACAGACTTTTGATGTAGGGGTGCCACAATTCTTCAATTTGTAAAAAGCGCAATGTCTGTGAAGCACAAAAAAGCAAAGTGCAATAAAAGGAGGCATGCCTCTGTGTGTGTGTGTGTCCTATTGGTTCTCTTCCTCTGGATAACCCTGACTAATACAAGTGGAGACAGGAGGTGGAGCCTTAGGCATGGACATAGGAGCCCTGGGTGTCAGGCGTCAGACCCTCCCTCCACACACGCATTGACGAGCATGGACAACACAACTGCCACATTGGTCATGGCAGCTACAACGCATCCCCCCAGAAGTGGAGGAAAATGGAAGGAGTTCTAAAATTATGAAGAGGTCTACTCTAGGGAATGAATGTGAAGCAGTTCTGGGTACTCTAAAAATTTCTTAGAAATTATATGAAGAGGAAGTAATGCAGTCATTTCTGTAAAATGAGAAGATGAGCCAGAAAAATAATGCTTTGAAAATTTTTTGAAAAAGTTTTCCTCAACATAGTCTTGACTGAAATGTATGGATAACACTTCATATTTACTTCAGCGGTACATCAAAAATCAGTGACTTAATATTTAATCTCAAAAACAAGAATAATTTTAGATAAGCAGTTTAGGATCTGTATTATTGCATGATGAGTAAACAGCTTTTACCCTGTTTTTTTCCCTTTTACACATCAAACATTTCAACAAATCTGTTACCCTGAACATACAAAGGGCAAGGTTAGAAATATGGATTTAGTTTGTCCCAGAGCAAGGCAATGAGTTCCTAAGCAATGGAGGGCTCCTTCTCATTAATGGAGAAGAGAATACAAGAGTGAAGTGAAATATGAGAGATAGCATTTGGTAAGGACACAAAATTCTTTTCTCATATGGCATTTTACTTTAAAGGATATACTGGTCTGGGATAGCCAAGACTGGCACTCCAGGGTCACTGATTGATAGGAGTCTGTGCCACACTAATTACATAATTTGAGTATCATATATAAATATAGCTAATACATGGAATATGTATAATTTTATAAAGATAATAAAGTTATAAATAATGATGATCAAGGGCTTTTAAAAATAATGACTTGAATAAATATGAAGAAATGGACAGTTACTGATAAGAACAAAATAAAGTAGCAGAAGTCAATAAAATTTCAAGGAAAATTGGTAAACTGAATAAAGAGCAAATGATAATAAAGAATGGAAATAATTCATACGCTCTGTTAGGAAGGCATCAGTAATGTTTGGTAAATAAAAACTGAAAAACTTTTTAACGTATTTACTCTTTTTAATGTATTTACTCTCAAAAAATCAATTATTTTTTAATGTGTTTACTCTCAGAGGTCATCTTAGACTTGTGCATTGTGTATTGGTTGTATCAGCCAAGATAACCTACAGTAGAGCAAACTCTAGATGGCACATGAACTTCTAAAAGCACTCAATCAAGTAGGTCTGCCAATACACCTCTTATTGGCTTTACATTTTAAATTGTTTAGGCAGTCCACAGCTTTGAAATGCCTAAGAGTTTAATTACCAATATACATATGCTGAGTAAAAGCACTACAACTGTTAACTTTCACTGGCTTCTTCTTTTCTCATTGAGTGAACGTCTTTCCATCTTTCCCAACTTTCAACTAGAAATGACCACCCTTTTTTCTTTGAGTCCCCATATTCCTACTTCAATCACAATTTATATGGCATGTCTTGGATAAATTTAATTACATGATGGGCTCTATCAACAGTCTACACGCTATTTGGAGATAGAAAAATATATTATTCATTTTTGTGTCCTAAGATTCTAACACAGGAGTTAGGACATAATACTCATTGCGAATGAATGTTTATTGAAAACTAATAGGGTTACATTGCTCTTGATATGGCAGAAGAGATGCAGCAGAGCCTCCCCTCCTGGTTATTCATCAATATCCATTCTTCTTTTCTTTCATGGCAATAGGCCATGAAAGAGAAACACTGAGCTGTTGCTAGGAATATATTTTCCACCATTCCTGATGGCTGGATTTGGCCACATGCAGTGCTCAGTACGATTTCTGTCTCTTTCACTTACAAGGGAAATGCTGCAACACTTGACATTCTCTGTCATCCTCATCATGCCAGCTGGAAACCTAACCTGCCTTTTACTCATCCTCAACCTAAGTAAATGATACTCTAGGTAATGGCAGAGCAACAAAAAGCCAGGAAACTGAGTCTCTGACGATCACTGGAACAGAGATGTGCACACTCCCCCACCCCAACCTGGAATCTTCATTCACATTCTTGGGATGAAAGAGAGGATAAATGTCCTTGTTCTCTTAGCCAGGGTGTTTTGTGTCACTTTGTTACAATACATTCATATTTATTCTAATTACTAATATACATATTCTGAGTAAAAGCACCAAGCACAAAATACCTAAATATATTTCTAAGACATGTTTCAAGAAATTTTTAAATTAATACCTGAGCTGGCAAATTATGAGAACACATAAATAAACTGAAGACTAAAGCCAGCAGTTTCATTAGGGATATGTGTAGATCCCTAGCAGCCTAGCACTTTGATTTTTAGGAACCACATTTATGACATAGGAGACAGAACACACCAGGCAAGAATTCAGATTATAAAAAGCCAATACCCTATAAAGAGTGAAGTAAAGAAAAATAAAAATGGTTCCAAAAAAGAAAGACATTTTTCCTGTCTTTTCTAGTCTAGATTCCAGATTTATGAAATAAAACCAGATGCCCCTCCCAAATGTTTAACTACAGATTTGTATTTTATTGAGATCCACCTATGGGTAAGATCTGTTAAAGCTCAAACTGAAAGGTAATTTAATCAATTAATCTCAGGTTGATAATATATGCTCATGTACCTGGAAAAAGAAATACACATTTTGTTTGATGGAATCCACATTGAATGCAGGCTTCTAAAAATTCCTGTAGATAAACTGTCAATGACCCTGAGCTCAAAGAATCAGAACACATATGAGAAGAATCAGAGCAACACATATCACATATATTATATCAGTTATAGAATATAAAATATCAATAGATATTAAATTTTAAAATAATAACTGAAATTAGACAATGAGTGGATTGGGTAAACAGCAAGTTAGAGACATCTGAAGAATAAACTAAAACAGAATTGATGAGAATATTCAGAATGCAGACAAGATAAATGAAGAGATGGAATATGTGAAAAAGAGAATAAGACACATAAAGGACTGTGGAAAATGTGCAAATTACATTTAAATGAATTCCAGGAGAAAGTGGAGACATCAGGGAAGGAGTGATGTTTAAAAAATAGAAAAATGTTTCAGAATTGATGAAATAAATTAATCCTCAGATTTGAAAATAACTATCAAACATAATGAGTAAAAATAAAGCTGCATCCAGGTTGATCAAACTGAAACCGCAGTGCTCCAAACACAAAGTAAAACAAAAAATAAAAGTATATTTCATCTATTTAGAAATGATAGCTAATGTCTTTATATCGCCAGTATAAACCAGAAGATAGTAGGATAAATATCCTCAGAGTAGTAAGATGCAATGATTGTCAACTTAGAATTCTTTAGTCTGCTGCATTAACATTCAATAATAAGTATGAAATAAAGATATACTCAGATAAAGAGTAGGTTTTTACCCACAGATGTAAAGAATAACTTTGGGAAGAATGAAGGCTTCATATACAAGAAAAAATGGTGAACTCTAAGAATGGTAGGCCATGTGAAACAATATATAGATATAATGACTACATGAGGTAATTATAATATTGTCTAATTTGTGTTTTTAAAAAGATGGTTCTAATGTACTCCACAAATAATAATAATATAATAAAGAGAGGGCAACTGAATTTAAACCTTCAAAGATAATTTTCTGACTACAGCAAAAGATGAAAATATGGAAAAAGTTTAGTTTTTGTTTTGTTAAATATGTGCATTAAAATTCACAGAGTAGCTATAAAGTATAGAAACAGTGTAAAACTTGCATAGAATGTTTTGGAAAATGGATTGACGAAAAATCAGTCCGAAAGAAAGCAAGACATTTTAACACAGTAAACACTGGGACAATGAAGATACAAAATAAAATGCTATACACATGTAATCAATTTTAAAAACTAAATGATCAAAAATGCCCTCCCGAGGCTCCAAGCTGGCCGAATATGAACAGCTCCGGTCTACGTGAGATAGACACAAGCTCCAGTCCCACCGTGGCTGACACAGAAGAGGGGTGATTTCTGCATCTCCAACTGAGGTACCTGGTTCATCTCATTGGGACTGGTTTGACAGTGGGTGCAGCCCACTGTCAATTTTGGGGGATGCCAAAATTGTGGAATTTTGGGGGATGCCACCTTTCTTAGAAACTGATTATTCTCTTCATATTGACTATCATGTTCCCTGTCTTGAAAGTTAAGCTGAAATCTTATACATGAAAAACAACATTAACAGCAACAAAGCAAACCTGAAATTATAACTTTGAATATCCATAAGAGAAGGAAACGTTAAGAATATACAGAAGCATAAATCCTTCTTGGAAAACACTGCTTTTGACAATTCAAGGGAGGAATTATCTTGCAAAATAAAATTTTAAAGTGACATTTTAAAGGAGTTATCCTCATAGAACTTTGCTTCTGTTTTACAGCTGGTTAATTGTAGCTTCGGTGGACAGTTTGGCATTTAGAATTGAAGGCAGGTTAGCTCATGAACTCAATTACATCCACAGCCATGTTTTTAATGTACAATTTTACTCTGGTAAGTGTGATATCAAAAACATGTGGGCCTCCGTGTCTATTATACACAGTTACTGCTAAGAATGCAGGGACTCAATGAGATGTTTTCTCTTTCACACACTTTGGAAATATACATAATGCAGTACTAATATCCTTTGTTTTCACCACAATTTTCAAACTTAACTATCTTGACAGAAAATAAGCTACTAAATTGACATATTATGTGTTTAATTTTGTATTGAGTGTTTAAAACATGGTTACATTGAAAAAATTGACAATTTTGAAGATTTTTAGATAAAACAATTTATCAGAAATGCTTATATATGTTTATTTTTCTGTGAATAATACTGGGAACTAACCTTATTCTTTTGCTTCTGTTCCATACTCAATAAAGATTTATTAGATTACCTTAAAATGACAGAAATAAAATTATATACTACATATCTACATACTACCCACGGTAATATCTACTTACTTACCCATGGTACAGATATCTTGTGGGAGTTTGCTTTAGTTTGAATAATATACTAATACAAAAATAAAAGTCATAATTTATTTGTTAATTCAAATATGTGAAGAATTGGAGGAAAGAAGATAAAAAATCGAAACCATTATTGTATTGATATGAACCTAAATACCTCTTTCCTTTGACATTTACTCATTAAGCATTTAATGTATCAGTTGCTATGAAAATTACAGCAATTGATAATACATAGCCCTTGGCCTTAATATACTTTCTAATGTGAGCCAGAGAAGAAAACGAAAATAAATAAATGTATAAAATAAGCGCAAGGAACTATATCAACGTTGTTTGAAGTAGTAAACCTAATGTGGTAAGACCTGTGGTTATCTGATTTCAGGTGAGTGAAAATCAGGGCTGTACAAAACTGTTGAAGACTATAAATTCAAGTACAACATCTTACGCAATTATCCATGTACATTAAAGCACCATTGCAATACTCCTACTGGTTTGTTTAAAATAAGCATTTATGACTATATTTTGGTGAATATATTTGAACAGATTTGGAAAATATGACATGTACAAATACATACAATTTTAATTGCAACATCATAAGTATTTAACAGTACACTGTATTAGAGGCCTTGCTCTGATGCCTATAGGCCTTTTTACCATTACTATACACAGTTTTGTGTCTAAAACTTTCTCTTGTTATTAAATTTTGAAAATTTCTTATCTCCCCATGCAGTGTAGTATTTTTACACATGCCTTATGTGCTAGAGTGAAGAAAGAATCCGGTAAAGTATAAGTACATAGCTTCCTTCACATGCACATGCATGTGTTTATATATGGGGGGGATATACACATGGGCACATGCATATATACATGACTACATTATATATGTGTTTCTATATAACCATAAATACATATTTAAAAAACCTTTACCAGAATCTAGGCTTTCCTATAGATAACATCATGTCATCTTCAAACACAGACCATTTGACTTCCTCTCTTCCCATTTGGATGCCCTTTATTTCTTTCTTTTGCCTAATTGTTCTGGCTAGGACTTCATTGCTGTGTTGAATAAGAGTAGTGAGAGTGGGCACCCTTGTCTTGCCTCAGTTCTTAGAGGAAAAGCTTTCAGTTTTTCCCCATTCAGTATGATACGAGTTGTGGGTTTGTCATATATGGCCTTTATTGTGTTGAAGTACTTTCCATTCATACCTAATTTATTGAGAATTTTTATCATAAAGCGATGTTGAATTTTATCAAATGCTTTTTCTGCATCTACTAAGATTATCATATTACATTTTGTACTTAATTTTTTTGAAGTGATGTATCATGTTTATTAATTTGTCCATGTTGAACCATTCTTGCATTCTTGAGTTAAATCCCACTTGATCATGATGTGTTATTTTTGATGTATTGTTTTATTCAGCTTACTGGTATTTTGTTAAGGATATTTGCATCTACGTTCATCAGGGATATTGGCCTGTAGTTTCATTTTTATGTTAGTTCCTTGTCTGGTTTTGGTATCAAGGCTTGCTAGCCTTGTAGATAAGTTAGGAAGAGCTCCCTCTGCTTCAAATTTTTTGAATAATTTGAGAAGAATTGGTATTACGAACTTTTAAACGATTCATTAGAATCCAGCAGTAAAGCTATCCAGTCCAGGAATTTTCCTTTCTTTTCTTTTATTCTTCACCTTTTACTTTAAGTTCAGGGGTACTGTACAGAATGTGTAGGTTTGCTACATAGGCAAATGTGTGCCATGGTGGTTTGCTGCACAGATCATCCCATTATCCATGTATTAAGCCCAGCATCCATTAGCTATTCTTCCTTATGCTCTCACTCCCCCAGCACCCAACAGACCCCAGAGAGTGTTGTTCCCCCCATGTGTCCACATGTTCTCTTTATTCAGCTCCCACTTATAAGTGAGAATATGAGGTGTTTGGTTTTCTGTTCCTGTGTTAGTTTTCTGAGGATAATGGCATCCAACTCCATCCATGTTCCTGCAAAGGACATGTTCTCATTACTTTTTATGGCTGCATAGTGTTTCACAGTATTTATGTACCACATTTTCTTTATCTAGTTTATCATTGATGAGCATTTGGGTTGGTTCCATGTCTTGCTATTGTGAAGAGTACTGCAGGGAACATACATGTGCTTGTTTCTTTATAATAGAATAATCTTTATACCTTTGGGTATATACCCAGTAATGGAGTTGCTGGGTCAAATAATTTTGATCTTAGATCTTTAGGAATCATCACTCTCTTCCACAATGGTTGAACTAATTTACACTCCCACCAACAGTGTAAAAGTGTTCCTTTTTCTTCACAACCTTGCCAGCATGTGTTGTTTCTGGACGTTTTAATTACTGTCATTCTGACTGACATGAGATGGTATCTCATTGTGGGTTTGATTTGCATGTCTCTAAAGATCAGTGATGTTGAGCTTTTTTTTCATATGTTTGTTGGCTGCATGAATGTTTTCTTTTTGAGAAGTGTCTGTTTATGGCCTTTGTCATCGGGTTGTTTGTTTTTTTCTTGTGCATTTGTTTAATTTCCTTGTAGACTCTGGATATTAGACCTTTGTCAGATGGATAGATTGCAAAAATTCTCTCCCACTTGGTAGGTTGTCTGTTCACTCTTCACTCTGGTGATAGTTCATTTTGCTGTGCACAAGCTCTTTAGTTTAATTAGATCCCATTTCTCAAATTTTTCTTTTGTTGCAATTGCTTTTGATGTTTTCCTCATGAAATCTTTGCCCAGGCCTATGTCCTGAAACGTATTGCCTAGATTTTTTTTCTAGGGTATTTATAGTTTTGGGTTTTACATTTAAGTCTTTAATCCACCCTGAGTTAATTTTTGTGTATAGTATAAGAACCAGTTCAAATTTTCTGCATATGGTTAGTGAGTTGTCCCAGCACCATTTATTAAATAGGAAATCCTTTCCCTATTGCTCGTTTTTGTCAGGTTTGTTTCAGATCAGATGGCTGTAGATGTGCAGTCTTATTCTGAGTTCTCTATTCTGTTCCATTGATCTATGTGCCTGTTTTTGTACTAGTACCATGCTGTTTTGGTTACTGTAGCTTTGTGGTATAGTTTGAACTCGTGTAGTGTAATGCCTCTAGCTTTGTTCTTTTTGCTTAGGTCTGTCTTGGCTATTTGGGCTGTTTTTTTGTTTCATATGAATTTATTTATTTTTCTAATTCTGTGAAGAATGTCAATGGTAGTTTAATGGGAATAGCATTGACTCTGTAAATTACTTTGAGCAGTATGGCCATTTTCATGATATTGATTCTTCGTGTCCATGAGGATGAACAGTCCTGCAATTTTCTTTGTTGAGAGACTTCGTATTACTAATTCAGTCTCATTACTTCTTATGGGTCTCTTTACATTTTCTACTTCTTCTTAGTTAAATCTAGGTAGATTGTATGTGTACAGGAATTTGTTTCCTCTAGGTTTTCACATTTATTTGTGCATGTTGTTCATGGTAGTCTCTAACGTTTGTAATTTTGTTGTGACACCGTTTTTTCATTTCTGATTTTACTTATTTGGGGTTTTTCTTTTTTTTTTTAGGTAGTCTAAGAAACTATTTGTTAATATTATCTTTAAAATATCAAATTTTTGTTCTGTTAATCTTCTGCACATTTCTAGTCTCAATTTCATTTATTTCTGCTCTGATCTTATTTCTTTCCTCCTACTAATTTTGTGTTTGGTTTGTTTTTGCTGTTCTGGTTCTTTGAGGTGTATTGTTATGCTGTTTATTTGAAACTTTTCTAGTTTTTTGACATGAGGAAATGCTTTAGGGCATTGCTCAGGTAAAAGGTTTTATAAAAAAGGCCTCAAAATTATGGTCAACAAAAGCAAAAAAAAAAAAAACCCAAAAAGGATTATATAAAACTAAAAAGCTTCTGCACAACAACGGGAACAATCAACAGAGTGAAAAGGCAACCTACAAAACGGGAGAAAAGATTTGCAAACTGTTTATCCAACAGGGGATTAATATCCAGACTACACAAGAAATTCAAACATCTCAACAGCAAAAATCAAACAATTCGATTAAAAAATGGACAAATAATTTGAACACACTGTTCTCAGAAGAAGACATAGAAATGCCCCAAAATATATATTTTTGAAATGCTCAACATCACTAATCACCAGGAAAATGCAAATCAAAATCACAATGAAGTATCATTTCATCCCAATTAAGATAGTTATTATCAAATAAAGACAAAAAAATAATAAATGCTAGCAAGGATGCAGAGAAAAGGAAACTCTTATACATTGTTGGTGTGAACGTAAACCAGCACAGCAGCTGTGGAGAACAGTATGGAGGTTCCTCATAAAACTATAAATGCAGCTATCATATGATTCAGCAATCCCACTCCTGGGCATTTATCCAGAGAAAAAGAAATGAGTATTGGAAAGACATCTTAACCTCCATGTTTATTGCATCACTATTCACTATAGCCAAGATATGAAATTAACGTAAATGTCCAACAACAGATAAATGGATGAAGTATATGTGGTATGTACATGTTCTTTATACTCATATTGTTATGAGTATGTACATTATACTCATTCATAAAAAATAATGAAACTAATGAAATCTTGTCATTTGTGGCAAGTAGGCAGAACTAGAGGTCCTCATGTTAAATGAAATAAGCGAGGAGTAGAGAGTTAAATATTGCAGGTTTTCACTCAGATACAGAAGGTAAAAATAGTTGATCTCACAGAAGTAAAAATTTGAACAGAGGATACTAGAGGCTGGGAAGGATAGGGAGAAGGAGAAAATAGAGATTTGCTAAAGGATACAAAATTACAGTTAAGTAGGAGGAATAATTTTTAATGTTCTATAGCATTGTAGGATAACTATAGTTCACAATAACATATTGCATACTTTCAAATACCTGAGAGGATACTGAATATGCCCAATGCAAAGAAATGATAAATGTTTAAGATGATTAATATGCAAATTACCCTGACCTGATCACTATACATTGTATGTATCAAAGTATTACTGTGTACACTGTAATACATATAATTATTATATGTAAACTAAACAAATGAAAGAAAAAAATAGTATCAGAGTTCTTAATATACATGCATATGGTGCGGAAGGGAGGAATAGAAGCAAGAAATACTAAGGGGTTCAAAGTATTTCCCTATCTTGTTTTTTCTTTTGTTTGTTTTTGAGACGATGTCTTGCTGTGTCACCCAGCCTGAGTGCAACGGCGGGCAATCTCGGCTCACTGCAATCCCCACCTTCCGGGTTCAAGCATTTCTCCTGCCTCGGCCTCCCGAATAGCTGGGATTACAGACTCCCGCCACCACGCACAGCTAATTTTTGTATTTTTAGTAGAGACAGGGTTTCACCATGTTGACAAGGCTGGCCTCAAACTCCTGACCTGAGGTGATCAGCCTGCCTCGGCCTCCCAAAGTGCTGGGATTATAGACATGAGTCATCATGCCTGGCCTGTTTCTCTATCTTTTTAGGATCATCATCTTATTCTAATTGAGTGAGAAGGAAATGAACTGGAGAATCTAATAAAGGGGTTTGTAGCACATATTAAATTGATAACTTAAGAGAAATTTCCTTAAGATCCAGTGTTTAATTAAATTGAAAAATTCAGCAAAATTGACAATTTTTTTATTCTTTTTTTTTTTTTTTTTTTTGGTAGAACAATTTATTTTTCTTTGGATATATGCCCAGTAATGGAATTGCTTGGTCGAACAGTAGTTCTATTTTCAGCTCTTTAAGAAATCTCCAAACTGCTTTCCATAGAGGCTGAACTAATTTACATTCCTATCAAAAGTGTATACGTGTTCAGGAAGGTAATTTTTTTCACTTTTATTTTAGGTTAAGGGATACATGAAAGTTGCAGGTTTGTGATATAGATAAATAGTGTGTCACAGAAGTTTGGTGTACAGATTATTTCACCACTCAAGTAATAAACATAGTACCCGGTAGTTTTTTTGTTTCTCACCAGCCTCCTTCCCTCCACCCTTAAGTAGGCCCTGGTGTCTGTGGTTCCCTTCTGTGTGTCTATATGTATTAAATGTTTGGCTTCCACTTACAAGTGAGAACATGTAGTATTGGATTTTCTGTCCATGTGTTAGTTCACTTGCAATAATGATCTCCAGCTCCATCTATGTTACTGCAAAGGACATGATCTTGTTCTTTTATGTCTGTGTAGTATTCCATGATGAGTATGTATACATTTGCTTTATCCAGTCTAATGTTGATTGGCATTTAGTTGGATTCCATGTATCTGCTATTGTGAATAGTGCTGCAGTTAACATATATGTGCATGTCTCTTTATAGTAGAATGATTTATATTCCTGTGAGTGTATACCCAATAATGGGATTGCTGGGTCAAAGGGCAATTCTGCTTTGGTTTCTCTGAGAAATCACTGAACTGCTTTCCACGATGGCTGAACTATTTTATTACATCCCCACCAGCAGTGTATAAGCGTTTCTTTCCTCCACAACCTCACCAACATCTGTTATATTTTGGCTTTTTAATGATAGCCATTCTGACTGGTGTGAGATGGTATCCCACTGTGGTTTTGATTTGCATTTCTCTAATGATTAGTGATGTTGAGCATTTTTTTCATATGATTTTTGGATGCATGTATGTCTTCTTTTGAAAATTGTATGTTCATGTCCTTTGTCTACTTTTTAATGGGGTATTTGTTTTGTTTTGTTTGTTTATTGTGCTTGTCGATTTGTTTAAATTCCTTATGGATTCTGGATATTAGACTTTTGTCAGATGTATAGTTTACAAATATTTTCTCCCAGTCTGCATGTTGTCTGTTTACTCTGCTGATTGTTCCTTTTTATGCAGAAGCTCTTTAGTTTAATTATGTTTCATTTGTCAAGTTTTGGTTTTGTTGCAATTGCTTTTGGTGCC
This sequence comes from Theropithecus gelada, assembly GCF_003255815.1. Taxonomy (NCBI): domain Eukaryota; kingdom Metazoa; phylum Chordata; class Mammalia; order Primates; family Cercopithecidae; genus Theropithecus; species Theropithecus gelada. Next base: position 60,898,011 of record NC_037680.1, on the reverse strand, counting down.
TTCATCATGAAATATTTGACATGTACTATGTCTAGAATGGTATTTCTTATTCAATATATGATGTAAGGAAACTGGGTAGCCATATGCAGAAGATTGATGGTGGGTCCCTTCCTTATACTATATATACAAATTAGTTCAAGATTGTTTAAGTACTTAAATGTAAAACCAAAAATCTTTTCATTCTTTTAAATTTTCAAGACTATATGAATAGACATTTGTAAATGGATATAAAATGCATCTGTCTGCAAACATTTTATCCTAATAATCCCCCAAATTATTCATCTTAAAGATGAATAAAATGAAATCCAGAGAGTTGAAGTAATTTACAGAGGTAGGTGTAAAGCCAGATTTCCTAATAGCCCATGTAGAATAAGGAAGATGTCTTATTCACCTTACATAAAAGATGTGAAAGTATTACTATTTTTAAAAAATTTCCACTGCTTTCATAACAAGTTACCATTAGAGACTTAAGGAACACAAATATATTATCTTGGAGTTCTATAAGTTGGAATTCTGACATGGGTCTCAGTGAGTTTAAAGCATGAAGTCAGCAAGGCTGTATTCCTCACTGAGGAATCTGGAGATATCCCACTTAAAGGCTCATTGAGGTTGCTGAGAGGATTCACTTCTATGGGGTTGTGAGAATGAGGTCTCGGTTTCCCATGCCCATTGATGGGGGATTGCCCTCAGTTTCTACAGGCCTCCCACATTTCTTGCTCCATGGTACCCTTCCTCCAAATCCGAAACCAGCAGTGGTGATTGGAATCTCTTTCATACCCCCCAATCTCTCTGCTCTCCCTCTCTACCCCATTTCTCCTCTCTTTTCCTCCTCTGCTGCATCTCTCCAACTGTGGCATTGATTTTAATGTCTAGATAAGATATTTTGAGAGAAATGCAGATTTTTATTACAACTATTCTCTTTTTTGTTAGAATAATCTCAAAGTATAAGGCAATTTATTATCTAATTCCACCAAATATTTTGGTTTTAAATTTTTCTTTCATTTTGTTGTCCTAAACCAAGTAACACTAAAGTCAATCAAGTAGAATATCAATAAGAGCACAGGCTCTTAAGCACTGTGTTTCAATTTTCAAATGTATGAAATCTTGATTTTGTTGTCAAATGTCTGCTAGTATGGACTGATTTTCAAGTATATGGTTTGAAGGTTGGTGGTACTTAATAATATGTGTATGGAGAACAGCTTTGTCTTGGCTTGTTGTGGAGATTTTGGAAAATAGAAAATTTCCCTGTTGTAGTGGCTCCCATCTGTAATACTAGCACTTTGGAAGGCCGAGGCATGAGGATCGCTTGAGCTCAAGAGTTCAAGACTAGCCTGGGCAACACAGGGAGTCCTCGTCTCTACAAAAAAAGTTAAAAATTAGCTTGCCGTGGTAGCACACACCTGCAGTCCCAGCTACTTGGGTGGCAGAGGTGGGAGGATCTCTTGAGCCCAGGAGGTCGAGGCTATAGTGAGGCATGCTTATGCCACTGTACTCTAGCTTGGATGACAGAAAAACCCTGTCTCAAAAAGAAAAAAAAAATGAAAAAAGAAAAGAGAAAATTTGATTAAAGGTATTACAATATTGATGTTGTTTATAATACTGTCTTTTTACTCTACACAAAATCCCTAGCAGTCTCATCTGTATCCATGACCTCAACGACAGCATATAGGCCTTAGACATACAAAGATCATAGATTTCTATTTTGTATTCAAAATCCAGCAATAAGCTTTCTAATAGACAATTTCATCTGGGTGCTTCACAGGCACAGCAAACATCACCCTCTTGCATCCAACTTTATTAAAAGCTCTGTCATCTGTCTGGTTGTCTAATCCAGGAATTCGGAATTCTTCCTAGATGTTTGCTTCAAACATCTTTTATTTTTCTGTCTGTCATGTACATCCCCACACTTAAATTTGACTCTGGAAGGGCTATGAATAAACAGACCCTGTCTTGCCATCATGAGTAGAGTTTATGATTCCAGAGTCACTAATATGGCTAATATGGACTCAGTGGTTAGACCAGGAGTGGGAAAATGTCTCTACTTAATAGAGATGTCATAGGATAGAGAATCATAACTTTTACTCTAGAATCACTAGCAGTAAAGTTGGCGTAAATGCCTGATAATAAAACCTAGATTTTAAAAATTGAGCTGAAGAATCTAGAAAGAGGGTCATACTGATACGAATTTCACCCTGATGTAGAGCCAAATCCAGCTTTTGGAATTCCCAGCTAGAAGAGTCCGTTAGTACATGTTATTTATTAAGCTGGTAGGAATTGGCTTAATGGAGCTTGCAATTAAGTAATATTTAAATATAGACTTTGTCCAATTAATTGTGAATTCTAAATCTTAAATAGCTCTCAAATCCTGGTTCTCTTCTCTGATAGTTTAGCCTCCTTAACCTGCTTTTTCCTGTGCCATCCTGCCCTTCCACAGGTACCTCTGCGCACTATCCTCTACATTGCACATGCCTCTATTGTCTGTAGTGTAAAATGTAAATATTGATGCATGAGACTTACTGTTCTCATAACATTGCCTACCCATTTGTCAAGACTTTTCCTTCCTATTCAGTCTTCATTTTAAATCATAGTGAAACTAAACTCTTTTCCTTGGCCTTCCATTCATTCATGCTTTTGGAGAAATGTTTATGTTCTGTTTGTGATGTCTTATTCTCCTGCACATTCACCTAGTGAACAGCTTCCTCTGATATAAAAGTCCTCTGGAGAAGATTCTCCTTAATGCCCAGGCAGTCTTACATGCTGTGCAGCTCTGCATGCTCCCACCATACTTTGCGTATCTTTCCTTTATAGTAATTGTTTCTATGCCTGTATGATGATTACAAACATGGATTGGGTATGTTTACCCTTTGTATCCTCTGGCATCTAATGCTTGTTTTTAAATAAGCTGAATAAATTAATCAACTGTATAAAGGTCTAACTCTCTAATAAAATAACTAGATTCTGAATGAATCATGAAATCAAATTTGAATGCTTATTCGGATAAAGGGGATTTCTGCAAGATTAGGACAGGAGGCAGATTTGGCCTTACAATATTTAATAAAAAACAGCCTGTGATAACAGATGAAATCCCTGGATTCAAAAGAAAAAAAAAGTGGATTCAAGGTTGAGATTCCCACATTACTCCCTGCTTGACCTTAGGCAATCTTTTAATCTCTCTGAGTATTAATTTTCTAAATGGCAAAAAGAAAAGATTTTTTCCTACTTACAATAGGATTATTGTGATCAAAAGAGATAAATGTGGTGAAGTCACTGAGCACTCTGAAGGGAATTATACAAATATAAGATACTTATCAATTATGAAGATGGAAATTTAATATACCATGAATATATCATACAAAGAAATAGCCTGATGACTTGGATTCCTTAAGAACAAAATGTGAAAAATATAAATCAAATGCAGGAAGACGGGAAAGAATAGATGTATTTTAACTCCATAGTAATAAAGTGGATTTTCCTCAGCATTACATTGGGAAATACAATGAATGTTTTATAAGTCATTTTGTGGAATTCTTACTTTTCGTTTATTATTTCTGCATACTTAAACTATTTGAAATACTAGAAAGACCTTGTCCACTGTTCAGCACTCATCATCTGGTGGGCAACAAAAATCTCTAATATAATAATAATACTCAATGGTTAAAAGTCATTTGGATTCTTAGAAATGTCAAGTGTCTTCAATACATAGTAGTATTGCCAAGGAACCATGAAGCCTCCAAAAATATTTATTTTTTAAGATTTAGTCATTATATATTTTATATAAACATTTAATAGGCACTTTCACTGCAATGGATTTGAAATAATTTAGGATGACATAGTAACTACAGAAAAGCTAAAGGAATCGGCAATGTAATAGGATATCCACATATTGTAAACAAGCATGATACTAAACCTTAGCTAGCAGACATCAAAACTTTATTTTTACTTATTATTTAGTCTCTAGAATCTGATAGTTACAATATTTTTGTTTTAAGTCAGAGAATATAAATTCATTGTTAAAGCATATAATCTGATTTTAATAATAACATGTGAATCAATACTGGTGATATTTATTGCAGTAGCACCTTAATACCATGAAGTCTAGCTGGCATAAGTATAACATGCCTGTATAACCATGGTAATAAATAGATTTAAAAATCATTTCAGCATTTCTACATTTCCATTTTTAAGTCAAAGTAAAAATATCATGTTTACTTCTGGTAGGGTTAAGGGAATGAAATCAAGTTCAATTTAAGAAACAAATCTCCATTAAAAATTTCATATAAAAATATACTCTTAAAAAATTATATGATCATTGCCAATCTGATATCTAGCAATTTTTACATATATTTAGAGGATGTGGGCTTGAGTTTCTGCTGAGTCAATATTAATTTTGATTTGGTGTGTAAGTCTTGATATTTCTGATCAGAAATTTCTTATCTAACAGAGAAGTAAAATATATGCCTTGAAGGGTTACACTAAAAAGGTAATCCACACACATACAATGAAGTTTGAAAGTGTTTTGATAATGAAAGATGGTTTCCTTTTCATCAATTTTAAGGGCTTTTGTGTCTGTTTCTGGGTGATGTTTTTAACAGTTGTGTCCTGAAAAAATACCCTGCCCACAATAGGAATCATTTGGAAAACTAGACAGAATTACCTTAGCAGCCATTTTCTTAACTGTTTATGCATCACCAACTTTTATTTATATATCCACATATAGCATCCCCCACAAATTTTTGTTCAATAAATCATTAATTAGAATGTACTGTGTGTCAGGAAATGTCGTAGGTCCAAGGCGACTTTAAGAAAGTGGACAGGAAAACAAAAACAGGAATAAAGCCCAACATCCTCCTGGAATGCATCAAGCAGTGAGGAGGTAACCATTAATTTAAGAATTATGCAAATTAATGTTAAATTGCAACTATAATCAGTATATGAAAATAATTATTAAGTAAAAACTTATTTCTAATAAAATCTTACCTGGTTAAGAAGATTAGGAAAGAATTCCTAAGGCTAGAATATTAGAGCAGAGATTTAAGGGATGTAGAGCAATTACAAAGGTGAAAAGGAGTGGGTGGTAAAGGGAAGAAAAGTGTTCTAAATAGAAAGAACAGCATGTGCAGGATTACTGAGCCAGAGAAAGCTGTATTACATTTGATAAACTGAAGATCATTCTGACTGGAGCATGGCAAACAAAAAGGAAAGAACAGCACAAAAGGAGAATGTTTTAATCTACTATAAGTCTTTTATGTTATTCCAACTCAGCAGTATCTCTAAGTCCAGACCATCAATTTCTGCCAGTTGTTCACTTTGCATCAGTAGCTTGACTTAATTTCTTGCACATGATGGTCAAATTATATTCTACACATGTTGTATTCCTGTGACGACCCAATATTAGTCCCCAGTATCTTCCACAACTTTTGGGTCAAGAAAGAAAACAAAGACCTAACCAGAGTTTCTTCTCCCCTTCTTCACTCCAATGCTAGTGCACTTTCTCAATTTAGCATGTTTTGGCCCTACATTATACTAGTCAAGACCATTTTGCCAGACAAAATTTTTCTTACATGTAATAAAGATTTCTCTTCTGGTGTCTCCAAAAAGTAAATGGCAAAGATGGTAAACTTTCCACTCCAAGAAAATAATGCCAACTTTTGCTTATACTTGAAGCAGGTGTTCAGCCTAAGCTTTGCTTTCATGTAAGGACAATCTGCACAACTACAAGAAATCCTCCTATGTTGTATGCACTGCCACTTTTAGTAAATTTAATTACATCCTGAAATCTGAGTGAAGGCCTATAGGTCCTGTTATCCGCAGAGGCAGTTTTCTCTTTCTTATTATAGGGGTGAAGTGAAAGATGGATAATCCTACACTTCTATACTTCTATATCTAGCTTCACCATCTGTAGAAATATGCCAATGTTTCTAAGTTCTAGTAGGCTTTTTAGATCTTGCTAACTGGAAAACAGCCAAATACATCATCTTTGATGACTTCCCATTGAAGTTCATTCTCTGCCTTGTTGGTTATGACCCTGCATACTTTTAAGTTTCAACTTATTTGTTTCACAACATACCAGGAATAACATTCCTAGTTAGATCTGTACTCAATTCAAAATTAATTTTGGACAAAATTGTGAACTATGCAAAATTATTCTTTGTGACTGTATAAACCAAGATTTGCAAAATTCAGATCTTTTAATGGTACTCTCTCTTTTTTTTTTTTTTTTGCAAAGACGTGGATGTATTTTTTTTTTTTTTATTTTTTTCATTCTTTTTTTTTTTTTTTTATTTTTAAAAAAATTTATTTATTTATTATTATTATTATTATACTTTAAGTTCTTGGGTACATGTGCATAACGTGCAGGTTTGTTACATATGTATACTTGTGCCATGTTGGTGTGCTGCACCCATCAACTCATCAGCACCCATCAACTCGTCATTTACATCAGGTATAACTCCCAGTCAATCCCTCCCCCCTCCCCCCTCCCCATGATAGGCCCCGGTGTGTGATGTTCCCCTTCCCAAGTCCAAGTGATCTCATTGTTCAGTTCCCACCTATGAGTGAGAACATGCGGTGTTTGGTTTTCTGTTCTTGTGATAGTTTGCTAAGAATGATAGTTTCCAGCTGTATCCATGTCCCTACAAAGGACACAAACTCATCCTTTTTTATGGCTGCATAGTATTCCATGGTGTATATGTGCCACATTTTCCTAATCCATTCTGTCACTGATGGACATTTGGGTTGATTCCAAATCTTTGCTATTGTGAATAGTGCTGCAATAAACATACGTGTGCATGTGTCTTTATAGCAGCATGATTTATAATCCTTTGGGTATATACCCAGTAATGGGATGGCTGGGTCATATGGTACATCTAGTTCTAGATCGGTACTCTCTTCTTTTCTTTAAAGCCCTAATGCTGATGCTGCTCCTTAATAAAATTAATTTCATAGAGTAATTTTTGAATCTCATCATTCTTTGTATATTTCTTGATTTAACATCTTCTGTAACAAAAAACCTTCTCTTAATTCCCTTCTGAATATGTCATTGATTCTAATTTTATTCAATGAATAATAACTTTTACTAGCATTCCTTATTTTGATGGTCATATTGTTCTAGATCTGGCCAGTAGAGCCCTTTGAAGTGGACTCTGTGTTCTTTAACAGGGCCTCATTAATCTTTGAGTCCTACCTTACTGTCAGGCACTACAAATAATATTTCTGGCATAGCTTTTATTTTTCCAATCTCTGGTCTGGAAACAACTGGTTCTCGTGATAATAATTGATTTAGGAAAAAGTCATAAATGCATGTTGAAACTAATGTTAGAAGTTTGAGAAGTAAGGAGATATTGGCATAGTCTCAAAGCACTCCTTCAAGCATCTTCCCACAAGATGTTTATTATTTGCAATGGGAAAATCGAAACTTTAAAATGAAGTTGCAATTATTACACTACCTTAATAAAGTGATCAAAGTTGGTCCATCACCAGTAATGGAAAAATCAAAATCATGTACCTTCTGATATAAAGCATCATTAAAGTGGTGCTTTTCAAAAACATATGGAAGCATATCTAGTCATTAGGAAACATCACATAAACCATGCCCAAAGAATAATCTACAAGATAACTGCTTACTCTGAAAATGCCCACCTCTTGGTACACAAAAGAAACAGAGAAGATGTTTTAGATCAAGGAGACTAAAATGACACAACTTAATATAATTCATAATCTGGACATTTCTTTTGCTATCAAGACCATTATTTGAACAATTGTTAAATCTGATTAAATGCTGATGATTATATATTATTTTGTCATTGTTATTTTTCTGATTATGATAAATGGACTAAAATTCTGTTCAGAAGCATCTTGATTTTTAAAAGTAGGCAATAAAGTTTTAGAGGTAAATAGGTACCTTATCTACAATTTTCTTTCTGATAATTAAAAAAATTATCTATCTTGTGAGTAGGGTAAAATATTAAAATTTGGTAAATCTAGGTAAAGAACAAGTGGGAATTCTTTGTATTACTTGTAACTTTTTCAGTCTAAAATTGAATATTACACAGTTATAATTAAAGATAAAATATAAAGGAAAATATTTAAAGTCAGTACTTTTTTATTAAAAAGTGTAATTGCTACTCAGAATGACATATGCAATGAAGCTGAACATCACACAAATGCTGTGTTTTTTTTTTAATTTTAAATAATTAACAATCCCCACAGGCAGCTAATCATTAATTCATTTATTTATTTTTCATAATTCTATTGATCATAAGAAATTCTTTTCAATTTTATGTGGTTGGCTTTAATTGGAACTATATTGGAATTTCTGAGGGATTAAAAAAAGTTCTGGGAACTCAGAAAATGAGATAATTGGATCAGGTGATGAATTAAAATATGAAGGAAACAGAGAAGAAATCAGTGCCTACTAACCAATTTTAGCATCTTACTGACATTAGCAGAAGAGAACTCAGTGGAACTTTTGCTATTAATTACATACAGTCCAAGGTGGCAAAAGTAAAATAAAAGAAAGAGCTTAAAACCAACTTAAATCATGTTATATTTCTCATTAGACTTTCTTCCCCCACGAATGATGGCACATATTTTTCTTCCTACTTATCTTCTATCTACATTTGTAGGACCCTAATGGACATTGATGTTTTTCTCCAGAGCAATCTGTTCAAAAAAACCATTGCTAAAGTTTAACAAATGATTCAGGGTTTGTAAAAATACATGCAGTAAGATATTTATTTTTCCTTTACGGATTTGAATGTTTTCTCTAAGCATTGCTAAACATGAAATAAAGATGGCAAATCATATACCCTGGTAGTTTGCAACTTGGTATATAATTGCAGGAATTTTGTAGCTACCATTTGGTATAGCAGAATATATGAGAGAAGGTTTATTTTCAAAGGAATGCTTAGGAAACTTAAGCATTTTTTTGAAAAAAGAAAATCAGCCAAAATGATACTAAAATTAATTATAATAGCACACATATTACTAAAGGTAAATTATAGGTATATGTATAATTTATATAATTTTATGTATATATATTATCTATATAGCTTAAATTATATTTTGAAGCACTTTTCATTTGGTTACTATGTGTATAATAAATATTATGTGTTTACTGTAACTGGTAAGTTGTCCTTGCCTATTTTCCCCATGTACAAACTAAACACCTATTAATTAATCACTATTCCCTTAAAATACAAGTGATGAATATGTGTTGCTCTAAAATTATACTAACATGACTTTTTAAAAGATTTATGAATTACTGCACATTCTACGATGTAAAAAATGATTTATGTAAACTGAAAACACTTTCTAGAACTTTGGCTCTATTTGTTTAATTTACATTATTTTGTTTTGTTTAAATCTTTAAAAATATGTCAGTTATCGAGATAATTAAAAACACACTGCATCCTTATGGAATTTAGTGTTCAAATTCAAATATGTTTATTTATATGCATTTTATATGCTACTCTATAAAGTAAGTAAATAAAATTTTTTCTCAGGTGTTTTTCTTAAGTCATTTGTTAGTTCCTTCCTAATTCAAATATATATTTCATAATATACCGAATGAGGGTATAATAGCCTGCTTTTTCCTAATGTTCTTTGTCTTCACCATATTGACAGAATTTCATCTCCCTTCATCTTCACAATCAGGCTTTGTTTAGACTTTAGTTCCTGGAGAATTCCACAGTCATCTGGGAGCTGTTTTCATAGGTCAATCAGGCCAATGTTGACTTATAATTCAGAAATACACTGGTGAGGCTACTGACTTCCTACTCAGGATAAATTAGTGCTTCTGATAGTACTGCTCTGGAAATAGTAACAAACAATGGACCATGAAGCTTAAGGTGGACAAGGTACAATATAAAGTATAATGGGCAGAGATAAAATTACAAACCAGTGGAATCAATGCCTTGGCTGTTTCCAAAAGGTATGTATATTGTTTAAGATAATTAATAATGTGATTGACAAGGAAAGAGGCTGGAGAACAAGGTCAGAAAAGTGAAATTTCAGAATTGTTGCATCAATGTTAGTAGCAGTAAATTTCTGGGTGTGGCAATGGGAGAGGTAACTGAGAGTAGTGGACAAGTTATAAGGAAACGAATGAGGTAGTCACAGATAACAGGTTAAAGATGTCATATAGGGGCCGGGCGCGGTGGCTTAAGCCTGTAATCCCAGCACTTTGGGAGGCCGAGACGGGTGGATCACGAGGTCAGGAGATCGAGACCATCCTGGCTAACACGGTGAAACCCCATCTCTACTAAAAAATACAAAAAACTAGCCGGGTGAGGTGGTGGGCGCCTGTAGTCCCAGCTACTCCAGAGGCTGAGGCAGGAGAATGGCGTGAACCCGGTAGGCGGAGCTTGCAGTGAGCCGAGATCCGGCCACTGCACTCCAGCCTGGGCGACAGAGCAAGACTCCGTCTCAAAAAAAAAA